>NC_143568.1:78881893-79184924 GCF_054136105.1 Typopeltis vanoorti
TGGTCCGATGAGTCATGGTACACCATGTACTATACCAATGGCCAGCAGAGAATTTTGCACAAGTCCCATGAAGCAATGAACGCAGCTTGCCTTGTAAACATAACTCAAGGTTCTGGAGGTAATGTCATGGTGGGGCATAATCTGTTGGTGTGGAATGGGTTCCCTGATACTGCTGGAAGATTGGTGTCCTTCAAGGAATATCTGAACATTGTTGCCGATAAAGTCCATCCTTCTATGTTGACTTTTTAACCCTCATTTAACAGTTGTTTCATGGACAACAGTACTACTGTCCACTGCACAAGAATTATTCAGAAGTGGCTTAGCAAGCATGACAGCAATGTCCACCATCTTCTCTGGCCACCATCATGTCAGGATTTGAATCCCATTGAGAATGTATGAAACATATTAGAAAACCATATCAGGAAGCAAATGCCTCTTCCATAAAATCTGATGGAAGAGAACTCAGTTAAATGACTGTCTGGTATGCTGTAGACGTAAACGCAATCGAACACCTTGTGGAATTTATGCCAAACTGCATGTATGCTGTAATTCGTGCAACTGGAGGTCTAACACAGTATTAAATAAGTTTCTAATTCAGTGGCTGGTATGTGTAGATTAGAAGAGATGTAGTAAATGGAAAATTCCTCCCAATTCAATAATATATTTGAAAAGAGATTATTTTTATTATTATTATTAATAAGAGAGACCCTCCAGAGAGTCAGAGACTTATCAAGGGAGGCACCATACTACACGTCAGCTGTCATACTTGTTCTTGAATTCATTCATCCTGCTTGCACACACAGCATCCAATGGTAATTCATTCCAATTACTCACCATTCTATGAGAAAAAAAATCTAGATCTCTATCTAGATCTCAAAAAATGCATTTATTGAGCTGTTGCGGGACAACTTCTTCAAGCAGCATGCGACAGAAGGAACTCTAGGTCAAAGAGTGTTAGATTCGATTATAGTGTCAGAGGGCATTTCAGTTAAAGATGTAACTATTCTGCCTATAGTTGGTGACAGTGATCATTCGGTACTCACTTGGGAAGTGACTAAGTTTATGAATGTTTCATTCAGAAAAGGTTACATGCTGAACTACAAAGCAGGAAATTATGACCAACTGAGGAGTATACAGAGTTCAGTGGAATGGGATCGGTTGCTGGATGGAAAGAATATTGACAGTGCATGAGAAGCATTTAAACAATATTTAAATGATGCAATATCAGAATGTGTCCCGAGAGTTAGAAGAATAAACAGAGTAGGAGTGAAATGAATGTAATCCATTTAAGCAAAAGAGATTCATAAGAAAAGGATGATGTGGAAGGATTACCGTTTGTATAAGGATGATGTCCGTCATGAATGTTATAAGCAGCGGGCTTGAATAGTCACAACTGTTGTACGGAAAGCAAAGTCTGATTATGAAATGAAACTGGCTCTGCGTGCTAAAGACAACCCACAAGAATTCTATTGATATCTTGCAAAGAAAGAATCAATATTTTCATATTCATATAACTTCTAAATCCAGATGGCGTGAGGGTTACAAATACAGAAGAGGTTGTTTAGTTAATGAGTGCCCATTTCGTTAAAAGCTATCAACCTGGTGAACGCAACATTGAGCTCACTGTTACCTCTTCACTAGATGAAGAAACGCAGGTGTGAGGGCGAGGTATTAAAGCTGTTGCACAAACTGAATAAGAATTCAGCAATAGGGACTGATGGAATATCAGCACGTGCTAAAAGAGTATTCAGCTGAACTGGCCATTCCTTTGACCAGGATGTTTAATGAGTCTCAGAACAAGGAAGATTCCGCAGGAATGTATGGCAATTCCATTGCAGAAGGTTGGTGCAAAGACCAATGTATCCAACTATTGACCAATTAGTATCTTAGGAGTGGTGGTGAAGATTTTGGAAAAATTGGTTAAGGGCCGCATTCAGAAATGGGTTGACAGTGAATCTCTACTTTGCAATGAACAACATGGGTTTACTAAGGGAAGGTCATGTTTTAGCAACTTGCTCACACCATGATACTTTTGGATTTTGCTAAGACTTTCGACAGAATACAGCATGGCAGACTGCTGCATAAATTGGAGAAAATGGGTTTGGGTTATACAATATTAGCATGGATAAGAGAATGGCTGACTGACAGATATCAAAAAGTGGTATACGGGAGATCTGAACCTGCAAGGTTTAAAGTAACAAGTGGTGTACCACAAGGATCAGTGCTTGGGCCACTGTTATTCAATCTGTACATTAATGATATTGGGGAGGATTTGACAAGCAACATACAGTTATTTGCTGATGATGCAAAGATAGGTAGGGTAATCAGGAATGTTGCTGATATGCAGTCTTTGCAGAATGATTTGAATAGACTGGAATTGTGGGTATGGGAAAATGGGTTTCAGTTCAATGTCAGTAAATGTAAAGTCATTCACTTCGGCATGATTAGATATCCAATATCATATTATATATATTGGTGGGATTAGGCTAGAAGAAACTGATGAGGCTAGGGATCTTGGAGTGTTAATAGATAGGAAGTTGAAGTTTAGTAGCCATGTGGCAAAGATTACAAATATTACTCAAAAGATAATTGCAATGCTGAAACGAACGTTCACATGAAAAGATAAGGATGTTATTTTGCCTCTTTACAAAGCCTTGATAAGACCTCACTTGGACTATTGTGCACAGGTCTGGTCTCCTGATTTCCCTTGTGATTCTGATATATTGGAGAGACAGAGTACAAAGGAAAGTGTTAAAAATGATATCAGGATTGTGGAATACTGCATTATGAAGACAGATTGAGAATTTGTAGACTGCAGACACTAGCAAACAGGAGAAAGAGAGGTGATATGATTGAGACTTGCAAACTTCTGAAAGGGTCATACAGGATTTCAATTGATGGAATTTTTCAATTTATGGAGGGTGGAGAAAGGATGAGAGGGCATCCTTGGAAGCTGAGAATGAAGGCTGCCAAGAAGGGTGTGAGAGCTAAATTTTTCTCTCAGAGGGTGGTGCAGGATTGGAATGGATTGCCATTAGATGTTGTGAGTACAAGCAGTGTGAATGAATTCAAGAATAAGCATGATAGCTGGTGTGTGTGTAGTACTGGCCTCCTTTGATGAGTCTCTGACTCCCTGGAGGTCTCTCTTAATAATAGTAATAATCTCATCCCCTTCTTAGCAGCATTCATTCTCAGCTTCCAAGGATGCCCTCTTATCCTTTTCCCCTGCCTTCCATAAAATAAAAAATTACATCAACTGAAATCATGTATGACTCTTTCAGAAGTTTGTAATTCTCAATCATATCAGCTCTCTTTCTCCTGTTAGCTAGTGTCTGCAGTCTACAAATTCTCAATCTGTCTTCATAATCAGTATTCCACAAGCCTGATATCATTTTAACACCCTCCATTTGCACTCTCTCCACTATATCAGAATCGCAACAGAAACCAGGAGATCAGACCCATGCACAAAAGTCCAAGTGAGGTCTTATCAAGGCCTTGTAAAGAGGCAAAATGACATCCTTATCCTTACATGTGAAAGTTTATTTCAGCATTTCAATTATCTTTTGAGTTGTATTTGCAATTTTTCTACATGGGCTCTGAACTTCAACTTTACTAACACTCCAAGATCCCTAGTGTGATCAGTTTGATCTATCATAATCCCACAATATTCGTTATCTAATCACACCAAAGTGTATGACTTTACATTTACTGGCATTGAACTGACATCCGTTTTCCCATGCCCACAATTTCAGCCTATGCAAATCAATCTGCAAGTACTGCAGATCAGCCACATTCCCGATTACCCTACCTATCTTTGCATAATCAGCAAATAGCTGTATGTTGCCTGTCAAAACCTTCCCAATGCCATTAATGTACAAATCGAATATACAGTGGACCAAGGACTGATCCCTGGGGTACGGCACTGGTTACGTTACGTCTTGCAGACTCGCATCCCCCATGTACCACTTTTTGATATCTGTCAGTCAGCCATGCTGTTAACCACACCAATATTTTATAATCCAATCCCATATTCTCCAATTTATACAACAATCTTCTGCTGTATTCTGTCAAAAGCCTTAGCAAACTCCAGAAGTATCATAGTGTGGTTCTGTCTCCAGCACCTCTAAAACCAACTAATCCTGTCCACAGATAAAACTTAAGACAGACAGAGAGAGAGAGAGAGAGAGAAGTTTATACTTTTATTAAATTTGTACTTCAATAGTCAGCAAGTGCTTTGGTACTTGCGAATGCTAAAAAAAAAAAAAAGTACTTACAGATTACTTGTTAATATTAAAGTTTTGTTCATAAAACATAACATCAGTCAAGCAGATAAAGGATGCCTCAGGAGTAGTATTACAAGAGGAGGACAAAATCAGAGGAAGATGGAAAGAATATTTCCGTAAACTACTAAATGAGGAGAATCAGAGAGAGAGAGGTGTGAGGATGGAGAGGCAAACAAGAGACCGGTGCAAGACATAAGTAGAGAGGAAGTGGATTGGGTACTGAGAAAAATGAAGAATGGAAAGGCTGTGGAGGCAGACCAGATACCTAGGGAAGCGTGGAAAAGTTTGGGCAGTGAGGGCGTGGATATGTTATGGGATCTGATGAGGAAAATAGCCCAACAGGAAAAGATACCAGAGGAATGGAGGAAAAGTATTCTCGTCCCAATCTACAAAGGAAGAGGAGATGTTCAAGACTGTGGCAACTATAGAGGGATCAAGCTGATGTCACACACATTGAAGATATGGGAAAGAGTAATTGAAGGGAGGATACGGCAGGAAACGAAATCTGGTGAGGAGCAGTTTGGATTTATGCCAGGAAGAGGGACAATGGATGCGATATTTGCGCTAAGGCGATTGATGGAGAAACAGAGAGATGCAAGTGGAGCTACACATGGTGTTTATAGACCTGAAAAAGGCATACGACAGAGTGGCCAAGCAGGAGGTATGGAGGTGTATGGGAAAGAAGGGGGGGGGGGAGTATCAGAGAAGTACATGAGGATGGTGAAGGAGATGTATGAGGGAACAGAAACTCAGGTCAGGTCTAGTGTCAGCATGACAGAAGGGTTCCCCCATTGTCGTAGGGCTACACCAAGGGTCAGTTCTGAGCCCCTACCTCTTTGACCTGGTCATGGATGTACTAGTGGAGAAATATAGGGGAGGATGTCAAGAAGGAGGCACCACGGAGCATGCTGTTTGCCGACAACACTGTTCTATGCGAATCATCCCGAGAGAAGCTTGAAAATACCCTGGAAGAGTGGAGAAAGGTATTGCAGGAGAGAGGCATGAAAATTAACCGGGAGAAGACTGAATATATGTCAACGGGGAGTGATGAGGATATGATCATACGACTTCACGGTGAAAGGCTAATTTCAGGGAAGAAATTCAAGTACCTTGGGTCGGTCGTCGAAAGGAATGGTGACCTGGATGAGGAAATACAGCACCGAATAACATGCGGCTGGATGAACTGGAGGAAGATAAGTGGGGTCCTGTGCAACAAGAGAGCGAGTTGTAAGAGGAAAGGAAAACTGTATAAGATGGTGGTGAAGCCGGCGATGCTTCATGGTGCAGAGACATGGCCTATAACAAAGGCACAGGAGAGGAAGATAGAGGTAGCGGAGATGCAGATATTGAGATGGATGAGTGGTGTGACAAAGAAGGACAGGATAAGGAATGACTACATCAGAGGGACGGTTAAGGTGGGACCAATTGGCAAGAAGATACAAGAAAGTAGGCTGAGGTGGTTCAGACATAGAGAGGAAGGGTGAGGAGTATGTTGGTAAACGAGTGGAGTATATGGAGTTGGAGGGAAGGAGGAAAAGAGGCAGGCCCAAGCTCAGGTGGAGGGATAAGGTGACAGAGGATCTTAGGGAGAAAGGATGGAGTCCGAAGGACGGCTTGGACCGGAGAACTTGGAAGAGGAAGGTTAAAGATCGGTGTGCCGACCCTGTTTAACATGGATAAAGCATAGTGAAAGAAAAAGATTAAAGTTTTGTTCAAGACTCCCAGATTAAGAATTTAAAATTCAGCAATTAAATCTAACTGCAATGTGTGTTAAAATGTGAGAGTTTTAAAATTACTGCAATTATGGCCTTCACAATAAAATGCCACCATGTTTAATGTTTTCAGGTGAGTAAGAGATAAGATGATGAGTCTTATTCACAAGTATGGATGTGCCAAATTTTCAGTTTGGCTTTAGATGATTCTGCTTGTTTTGAAAATATTCACCTTTGGCTGAATAAACAGAAGGATTTGGTACTTGGTCTGTTGAAGCATAAAAATTCCCATTACACAAGTCAAAAACTCAACTAATTGGAGAAGCTTCCTCTTATCTTCAGTGACTGCATGCTGAAGTCTGCATTTGCTATAGGTACTTTTTATTTAGTGTTCTGTGTTTTCATTTTAACTTATATTATGCAGTCATAAAAAAACTGAAAAAAAAAAAAAGTACAGCATAGGGCATGAATATAATAAAGAAAAAAAAACAATGTTTGGAACTTCAATTTATGTGAAGAATCAAAATTTGTGAAATGTGAAATATGCAAAAAACAAATATCTCTCGGTGGTACACAGAAAAAATGCATATGTGCATCTAGGATTGATCCTGTAACATGCGGGCATAGTGATGATTTGGTAGAACTAAACAGTGAAACTGAAATATCAAACCAGAGTATACAAACAAGTAATCAGAATTTAAAATAAATCTGCCAAAACAAACATTTGACATTATAAAAAAATAAAAAAAAATGGTATATAGATGACAAAAATGCAAACTCTTTGCATTAAGCCAAAGATGAAATGATTACATTGGGTGACATGCCACACTTAATTGTTCAAAATGCAGGATTTACCAGGATAATGAGTAAACTTGCTCAACAGTACAATTTGCCTGAAAGAAAATATTTTACAAAAATAGTAAGCCAGCCTGGTTGGCCGAGTAATTAGCATATCTGCCCTCCAGCCAAAAGGCTGCTGGTTTGAATACTTCTCTGTGCATGGACATTTGACTTTCTGAGAAAATACTAGTGGTGGTGGACAGTAGATGGTGTTGGTGTATGATGGGTGGATGAGGTTGAGTAGTGGAGGAGTTGTAGAGTAGGTGCCCTCCCTCAAATGAGTCCTTGGACTCCCTGGAGTGTCATATAATAAAACAAATAAATAAATCCAGATATTTATGACTGATTAATTGTAACTTTTAAAATGATTATTGCAGATGCTCAATATATTTCTCTTACATCAGATATATGGACCTGCCAGCAAGCAAATGAAAGTTTCATGATTTTCAAGGAACTGGCTCAATAATCATATAGTTTAGAACTGATTATAGTACTTAAGGCTGACAAAGGGAATTTAACTGTTATCTTAAATATGACAGATTATATGTCTAAAATTTCAATTTTACTTTCTGATACCTCTACTCACTGTCAATTAGATTTTGACCCTACTTGGACGAACCATGTAGAAACCAACATTTACACAACTTGACTACATGGTCCATGGATCTAAAGAAAAAATTTAAACCCATGCATCCGTTAACTCAGTGTTTATATGAATCACCAAAAGTATACAAGACCAATATTTCAATTAGACTGATCGTAGATGGTATCACTCGCCAACTTATTTGTTACCAATGATGAGCAAGATATTTATCAAAACATCTCACTCATCTTTTAAAGAAGCACATTAGACACATGGATGGCTATATCAAAAACACACAACATGTTATAGAAAAACTAGGAGAAATTTCTATCTCAAGCTAGTTTAAAATGTTGTATTATCATTTACAAATGTTCTTGCGAACGAAGTTATGGTACTCATAGATAATCTGTTCCCTCAAGACATCTCTCTCAACTCAATTAACAGTCTCAACTCAATTTTTTTCCAATGGAATGGAAAAAATCTACAAACTTTCAGGAATTGCAGTGGGAAACACTATCTTCTCCTTGTGCAGATTTATTCATGGAATGTTTGAAAATGACATCTTGTTATTTACAAATCCTAAACCTTCAATTTGTTAGAGATATGTAGACATATTCATAATATGGAAACATAGTGTAGCTGAGTTATGCGATTTTCTGGCATCTATTAACTCCTTCCCAACATAAAATCAAATTCATAGAACTAGAGAATGAAGGAAAATTACCTTTTCTAGACATTTAATTACGAAACAAGCAGACTAAGGCATTTTTCTTCATCTCTACTGTAAGCCAACCCACACAGGTCATTATCTATATTTCTCCTCATTACACCATATTTCACAAAAAGCAGGCACTGTACTGGAAAAAAAAAAAGGGTGATCTCTATTATAAGAGATGAAGGAACATTAACAGAAGAATTACATTCTATTCTCCAACTACTGATCAGCAATGGATATCCTAAAAAAAAATGAAAAGAATACTACTCTCTAATCCCTCTCTACAACACATTATAGAACTTCAATTTCCATTCCTTTCGTTGGCAAACTTTCACAAAAAATTGCTAATCTCCTGAAATCTCATGACATGAGTAGCCTTCAAACTGATTACGACAGTACAAAATCTGTTACTCTCACCAAATACCACAACTCTTTCAACAAGCATCCTGGAGTTTACAACATCCCATGTTTTTGTGGCTTAATTACATAGGATAAACTTCAAGAAGTTTAGAAATAAGACAAAGGGAACATATTGGAGACATCAACAACAGAGAAGAGAGATAAGAGTTGGCATTCCATTTGTCCAACACTCACCACAACAATGAATGGGATAAGAGCTCCATGCCATACATAGAAGACTACAGCTCCCGCAACATAAAAGAGACTACAGTGGTAATCAACTCACAAGGTACCCTAAACAGAAACCAAGGGATGATGCTGTGAGACTGGAAATCACTGATCAGATCTCTAAAAATATCAGAGTTTAATTTCTCTGCTAACTATCGGGTGCACTTGATAAACAATGACTGACCATGTGCCAGCATCCACTCTTCACGTGTTTCTATTGAACTTGTGCAATGGTTCCTACACAATCATTATTTTTTTTAGTAATGTACTGATTCATAATCAAAGCTCATTGTTTATTTATATTTGTATGTTAATACAAACCGAGATGAAGCCACTAGTTAACATGGTGAAACTAGTTGGTAACTAGTTGTATCAAATCTTTACAACCAACAAACCCAGTGTTAGTTATCAGCATTTTTTTTTTGCGAGTCACATAAGTGAAATGATTAAAGAAAAGATTTTACTATATTACAAATGTGGGATACACACATTTCATGCAATGGTGTGAGACAATGGCACCAGTATTGTTAAGGGGTATAATAAAGATGCTGAAAGTATAAATATTTCATGTTTTATTCATAATGTTGCAGTTGGAAATAATAGGCTATTAATACACAGATTTATTAACTTTAATGGATTAACAAATTAAAGTTTTTAACTATCTTTCTTTATTATGAATAGTTAATTCTGAATTTGTCTTAAAATGTTTTCTTTTCAAACTTCTCATTTCTATTTTAATTAGAATTTATATCCTAGCTCACGTAAGAAAAAAACTTTACAGTAATAATTAAGTGGACTAGGCTCAGGAGCAGTATAAAACGTAGGCCAGGAGAATGACAGCCATGGCAAGGAAAGCAAAACTGGGCTATGAAAAGAAATTAGCCTTATAATCAAAAGGAAATTCAAAAGAATTTTTTCATTATTTAGCAAGTAAAAGAAAACATGGTCATGGAAGAATAATTTGAATGCATGCAGAACATAGGAAAGTGTTATCACTATCATAAAGTATACAATCCAGGCAAATCCATTAGCTGTCAGGATGCTGGACTTTGGACTAAATGGGGGGGGGGGCAAGGGAGAGACAGCAACTGAGGATATTAAAGTTATTATAAGAGCAGATTATGAACATGGCAATAAAACCGGATGGGATATCTACAACGGTGTTGAATGCAAGAGAATCAACAGTGCCTCTGACTAACAACCTCTGTAGTGGAAGTTGGAACAGGGTATGAGTATCTATATTAAAAAAAACGTTTGATTCTCATCATAAGAGAAATCTTTATATATTTCAAAGGTAAATTATCTGATCTCATACAGAAGTAGTGTGCTTTTCTCCCAGAAACTACTGCAAAACAGGCTAATCACAACCAGAGAATATTATTATTACGTGACACCTCCAGAGTGTCCAAAGACTCATCAAGGGAGGACACCTACACTACAACTCTCTGTCTCCACCGACGCCATCTACTACCTACCACCACCACTAGTAGTATTTTCACAAACAATCACAAACATCCATGCCCATGGCAGGATTCGAACCTGCAGCCTTTTTGGCTGGAGAGTTTACCATTACCCACTATGCAGTGGGTAATGGTAAACTGTAGTTGTAGATATTGGAGTAGTTTAGAGTGGCCTTGGAGATGCAATGTAATATCTTCCTATTCCTTTTACTTATGTACTCAGAAACAACAAACACCTTCTAGCATAAGTTTTTGAAAATCACATGTACCACCTTAATTAAAATGTGCATTTTCTTTCCATGCTTAAGCTGATAGCAAGATCTAGAAGCACTAACAGATTAATGTTAATGGAAGTAGAAATCTTGTGTTTCTGCACATAATTTCTATTGTTAAATGTGTATTTTCCCAAAGTAACCTTGCACTAGTAGAGCTTTTGGTACAAGATGGCATTAAAGAGGAAGCAAAAAAAAAAGATGCTAACTAAAGAGTCTGTACAAGAGTTACTGGTAGAGAATTATGAGATCATTAGTAGTTTTCCTCGCATGTCATATAAGTTCAGCTATTTAGCTAAAGAAACTTCTTACATTTAAGAATGTGACAGAAATAATTTTAAATACAATGCTCAAAATCTAAATTCATACCAATTTACAAATTTCTGGATCAGAGTTCTACTTTCTCCTTTTAATCCAATTTCTCTTTTAACCAGGTGATATGGATATAAAACATCAATTGGAAGTTCCACAAAAACTGGACCTGAAGAAAATATTATGTTATCAGTCAATCATATAATAAAAGAGGGAGGCCTTTTAAATAAACATATGCTGCATAGAAGAAATTATAAACATAAAGAAAGGAAGTACATAGCATAAAAATTATCATCAGTTATTCATGTACACTGTTTGGAAAGAAGTCAACGAACACCCCATGGGCAAAATGCATCATGTCATGTAACAAGTCATGTTTGTAGCCCATATAAATTAGAGAAATATCATTTCCTGAAGTCAGTGCAACCGTGTTTGAGTGAAATGGCTGCAAGAAGGGAACTAACATCGGAATTAAGATGCCATGTTACAGGCCTATCTGTTTGGCAAATTGTTGACAAATTGGGCCATCCCAGATCAATCAGTAATATCATACTGAGATGGAAGCATAGGGAGTCAACTGCAAATGCTACCCGCAGTGGATGACCCACCATACTCACCAGAATTGACTGTAGGGTGCTATGAAGATAATAAAACCACCCTTCATTAACCAACATGTTGAATGCAGATCACTGGGCATTGACTGGAACATGAATCTGCACAAAAACATTCAGAACTGATAGCCACAACATGGGTTTCAATGGTAGGACTGCAATTTGCAAGCTCCACATTACACAAATCAACATGCAGAATAGTCTTCAGTGGTGCAAAGAGCATATACAGTCAGATGTAGAAGCTTGGAAAGCTGTGTTGCGGAGTGACGAATCACACTACACCCTCTAACAAGCAGATGGACAGGTGTGGGTGTGGTGGATGCCTGATAAACATCTTTTACCAAAATATGTAACAACAACTATGAAATTCGGAGGTGGCAGTGTGATGGTATGGTCCTGTTTTTTCTGGTTTGGCTTCAGATCTCTATTTCTGTTGCCACAAATACTGAACTCCAAGAAGCATCTGAACATTCTGGATGATGCAATGCAATGTGATGTTTCTGAAAATGACCACTCTATGACCACTCCATGTCTCTATCAGCAAAACAATGTACCATGTCATAAGGCTGCTGCTGTAATTGTGTGGTTTGTGGACGTGTACATCACCACACTTGAGTGGCCTCCATAGAGCCCTGATCTCAACCCTACTGAACATACGTGGGATGAACTGGAGCACTGGGTGAGGTCAAGGGACATCTGCACCACAACAATCCAAGATCTCATTACATGCCTACAGGAAGAATGGCCCAAAATTCCCATTGATTGCTATCATATGCATGTGGAAAGTAGGATTGCTACACCATCACAGAGTTGGAGGCAATGTGTCCATGGGTATCTTCTGCTGCCATTACCAAATCAAGCAATCTTATTAAATTGGATGCCTTAGCTGTTTGTCACACTATGGTGTCCAATGACTTCTTTCCAAGTAGTATATGAATAGAATTGTATATAGAAATATTCATATAGCAAAAACTAATGGAATTAAAGTCTGTTAGATTAAAGCGAGTCGGTTTACTCTCTTTTATGCCAAATGGTAAATGTTAGATGGTTCAGACAGAAACAGACAGGTTTGTTTCAGCGAAAGGACTTTGATAACATTAATATTTTCATGACATCTGTATCACTAAGAATTTAGCTGTTTTTTTGACATTGTAAATTTATTCAGTCTCCAAGAGTCTGCTAACCTTTGTCCACACACATTGTAGACTTGTGTTTTTCATTTCATCTGGACAAGTATGGGAATGATCAGCCAGTATCCATCCTCTTCCTCAAGAAAAATACAAGTCTACAATGTGTGTGTCCTCTGTGATAACTCATATTTGTTATTCTTTCTCTCCTGTGGATACAAAGACATCCCAAATCCTATAACACTTTCAGGCAGTTTTTTTTCCCTTCCTAGGAATTAGTTGAAATCATATTACAAGTGATTCTATAATGAATGGATTCTTTCAACTGCTCTAAAGAAAATCAAGTGACTGTAGCAATCCAGTGGTATAAAGAGATACAAACTAGGGAAAGATAATTAGTTTGTGCACTTTTTTCCTATTTTTCATTACAATATCACCTTTCCAGGAAGAAGAGGGGACTTTCCAATTGAATTACTGTGAGCATCCTCTCTACTTCCCAATATGAGATCAGCCCAGTCTTGATTTTTTAGATTTTTTTCCCCTCTTCTTTTCGATGATGGCATGCATTAGAGTATGCTAGGTGGTCTCCACTACAAGCTAAAACATATTAGTATTTTTACAAATAAGTATTTTTTTCTTGCTGTTTGCTAATATGTATTTAGCACAGGAAGCTGAGTTGGCTAAAAGTTTCAGAATGGCCATGGTGTTGTAATTTAGAAAATCTCAATGGGTTGGTTGTAAGCACAATCACAGACATATTTTCATGTAGAGAATATGTATGATATTCTCTACATGAGAATATGTCTGATAACCATTACTTCCTGATTTTACTGTTCCTACTCCATTTCAACATTAAGTAGATTCCTATTCTGATCTGTACCACAATTAAAATAACTTGGACCACTGAAAACTTTGTTGCCAAGGAAAATCAACTGGTAGATTACAATACATATGCTTTATAGCTAAGCAAAGCATTTGATTAAATACAGTTAAAACTATATTAAAAATATGAAAAAAAAAAGGCAGCAGAACTAATTCAATGTAGCTAAGTGCAAAGTTATGTATTTTGAATTGAGGACATTTCCAGACAGAGTATTAATCAACGGAAATTGCCTACAATCGATGAAACTGGAGACCTGTAGTAAGGACGATGGTAAGGCAGTTGATGTTTAGGAGCAACATTGCTAAGGTAGTCATCACAGGAGATAATTACAATAGTGAGGTGAACACTAACCTGTAGAAATAAGAAGATTCTCTCCAAAAAAAAAGAGCACAAGACTTAGATAAGCCAAAAGTGTCTACTACACTCAGATATGGTCACTTGAGATCTCATTTCTTCTGATCTCAAGATCTGAAGAAATAAGATCTCAAGGTATTTATTTGAAACAACTAAAAACGACAAAACAGTATGTAACTAAGATAAAATCTGCTTATAGAAACCTGAGATTAGTGAGGACAGATTGAGGAAATATAGTTTCAGAAGTTGAATAGGTGGAAGACAGGATATATGAAAGAAAGAGAAGTTCATAAGGATGATCTTATAGCATACATACTACTGACATATTTTAAAGCTCATACAATGCAGAGGTAAGAACTTGTCATCCCTATGAACTAAGCAAAGGTATACTTAGGAAGTATACGAGGTCCAGGTTTTTCTCTTGGCATGTGATAAGCATCTGGAATGAGCTACCAGTTGATGTTGTGAATGCATCTTTGGTGAATGTTTTTAAAAGAAAGATATGAAAGGTACTGTAAAAACCTAGAAAGAGATTCTCCTTCAATGGGTTCTTGACTCTCTAAGAACATACATAATAAAAATGGGGAGGGTAGAATAATCTTTATAGCCAGGTGAAGTAAAGGGAGTAATAATGGCTATAAGAATACTAGCAAGATTGGATTTTTTCATCATCAAATTCCTGCCAAGTACCTTCAAGGGATGTACAGGATACCATAGTACTACATGAAAAATTTACATCATTACTAACTTCCTATCTACAATTTTCCTCCAAATCAGTCTGTTACTTGTCAAGACTGACATTATCAGATCTTATATTTCTATCGTCTAAGGCACTTTGTACCGTATCAATCCACCTATATCTTGGTCTTCCTCTGGATCGTTTTCCTGCCAACCTAGAAGAGAACACTTGTTTTGCTAATCTTTCCTCTCCCATTCTGTTTAAGTGACCATACCAACTGAGATTAGCTCTGCAAACGCATTCCTGGATGCTCACAATGTCAAGTTCTTTCCTAATATCCTCGTTTTTAATATGATATTGCCACTGATGCCATCTGTTCACACCTCTAATCTTTCTCAGGACTCTCATATCTGCAGTCTTTGATCAAGTGTTTTATTTCTGACCCAGCGCTGAGATCCATAAGTTAAAACTGATTTGAACACTGTCTTGCATACAGCTAATTTAGTGTTCAGACTAATTTCTCTCTTATTCCATATGAATTTATTCAATTGACTTCCTACCATACCAGCTTTGTTGATTCTGTTTATTTCTATATTTAATTTACCATCATCACTAAAAATCATGTCTAAGTAGCTGAAATGTTTTACTTGTTCCGCAGGTTCTCCATTCACAACAGTTGACATTTTCAACGATTCTGCTTATTTTCATTGTCTTTGTCTTTTTATTGCTGACCTTCATACCATATCTATTACAACAGTTATTCAATTTAGTCAGAGAATCTTGCAGACTTGTAGCAGATTTATTTAGAAGGATAACATCGTCCGCATAAAGCAAAGAGCTGACATTAACATCTCCAATTTTGATATCATGTTTAATACCACTTTCCTTCATAATGTGATCCATACAGATAATGAATAACAGAGGGGGTAATGTACATCCTTGTCTCACACCAGATTTAACGTTAAACCATCTTCCTTTACTTCCTTCAATTCTAACTGCTGACTTACAACTCAAAGATTAAGTATTGCTTGATATAATGCTCCATTGACACCATATAACTGTAGCGTATTGAATAGCTTCTCTCTTGGCACCTTGTCATATGCCTTTTCGAAATTGACAAAACTTAAATACAAAACTTTGTTATATTCCCATGCTTTCTTGACTATTTGTCATAAAGTGAAGATCTGATCCTGACAGCCTCTGTTTGGCCTGAATCCAGCCTGTTCTTCACCAAGCTTTCCTACTACAATCCTTCTTAACCGTTTCTCAAGTATACTTGCATAAACCTTACCAGGAACACTCAGTAGGGAAATACCTCTGAAATTCTCACATTCAGTTTTATTTCCCTTTTTATATACTACTCCAATCATCTGGAATTCTGCCCTCTGTCCAGGCATTCTGAACTATGCAGTGAAGCCGCTATAAGACTTTTATACCACCATACTTCAGCATTTCTGGTCAAATGTCATCTACTCCTGCTGCCTTTCCACATTTCAAGCCTTTGATGGCTTTTTCTACTTCAAGTATGGATATGAATTCCTGACTGTATGCCTGTTGAGTGTTTTTTTACCACTTGCTATCACTGCTTTTTGATGTTGAAAGTTTATTTTTCACTTGGTTAGACTATAATAAATTTAGTTTAATCCTTTATCCAAGTGTGAGCAACCAAAGTTTGCACCTGAAAGTATCTTCAAGACTGGGGTAAGGTGGTACAACACCGGACAACTCGTTGCAAAGGTGGAGCAAGCTAACATCACTCCTATCTCAGTATCTCCCATAATGAAAAACACATCTCCTTGCGGATATGTATAATGTTATGCATTAAGGAAAGGACCACTACCCAGACTAGTTTAGACTTTTATTAAGGTCTCTTCAGTGGGAGCCAGCCCCAAGTGGAGATACCAAGCAGAAGCATTAGCAAGGTCATCTCTACCTATAGGAGTTGCCAAACGGTGTGCCACCTTTTTATTAAATTACAATGGATTTAGAGAAAGATGTTGAAAGTTTATTTTTAACTTGGTTAGACTATAATAAATTTAGTTTAATCTTGCTCCACCTTTGCAACTAGTTGCCCAGTGTTGTACCACCTTACCCCAGTCCTGAAGATACTTTCAGGTGCAAACTTTGTTTGCTCACACTTGGATAAAGGATTAAACTAAATATATTATAGACTAACCAAAGTGAAAAATAAACTTTCACCATCTTTCTCTAAATCCAGAGTAATTTAATAAAAAGGTGGCACACCGTTTGGCAACTCCTATAGGTAGAGATGACCTTGCTAATGCTTCTGTCTGGTATCTCCACTTGGGGCTGGCTCCCACTGAAGAGACCTCAATAAAAGTCTAAACTAGTCTGGGTAGTGGTCCTTTCCTTAATGCATAACATTATACATATCCGCAAGGAGATGTGTTTTTCATTATGGGAGATACTGAGATAGGAGTGATGTTAGCTTGCTCCACCTTTGCAACAAATTGCCTGGTGTTGTACCACCTTACCCCAGTCCTGAAGATACTTTCAGGTGCAAACTTTGTTTGCTCACACTTGGATAAAGGATTAAACTGAATTTATTATATGCTATCACTGCTTGTTTCATTTAGCAATTTTTCGAGGTAATTACTCCATACTTCAAGGATATCTTTTTCTTCCACCTTCATGTCACCTTTATCATCTCTAACTCCTTTTACAGCTCTTTCCTCCATTCCTAAGCTTCTTCAACAACCTTCAAAATATTTTGCCACCTTTTTGATATTTATTTTCTATGTTCTTGCCAAACTCCTCCCATGACTTTTGTTTAGCTAGTTTTACACAGCGTTTAGCTTTATTATAATTCTCTCTGTATTCTCTAAGAGCAAAAGCTGACTTATTTGCCAGGAACTTTTGATATGTTTTCTTCTTTTCCTTCACTGCCTCTTTAACTTCCTGTGTCCACCATGGAGTTGTAATTTTTCTATTCTTGTAGACAACTTCACCACATGCCTCTCTCTGGCTGAATTAGTAAGGGTTTCTTCAAGGTTTGGTTCCTATTCTCAAACTTTTTCATTTTTTTTTCAATAATCTTTGTGTATTTTAGTCTACAGTTCACATCTGAAAGCTGCTCAACTTTTATGCGCTTTAAAACTTTTTTACATGTCATTCTTTTCAATATGAAATTCAATTTTATCCTGTTCAAGACTAAATAGTGATCCCTTCCAATTTCAAATCCTCTGTACACTCTGATGTCCTGCACCAGGGAGAAAACATCACTATCAACAATAACATTGTCAATGACACTTTTCTTATTCCTTGCCTCATCTGTCCATGTGAATTGGTGCACATTTTTATGTTGGAACATGGTGTTAATTCTCGTAGACAGTCTTATACGTTGGTTATGCATTTCTAAATCACTTAGGGAATTGAAACAACGTAGATCCGAATATAAATTAAATTATACTTTAATAAATATTTCCGATATTTCGGCAATGTCACATTGCCATTTTCAAAAGGAACTTACAAGTATAGCCATTCTGGTCTTGCAGACCATGCTCTGGATACTCGCCACAGAATACGGTGGAAGAAAGCAACAGTAATACACCGGAGCAAATATAAATTCGAAAGATTATTTATGGAATCAGCCTCTGCCCTAAGAAACTCTCCAAACCTCAACAAATTTGGTTGTATGCGACTGCCCCAAATTTGGGAGGCAAATTGCAAGGCTGTTGGGTAGACCTTCAGCCCAACAGCCAAGAAGGTCTACTTAGCCAGGCAGAGGGCACCATCAGGACTTCTAGGAGAATGATAGCTTCATATCTTCATTCTCAGTTACTGTATTGTTAGTGCCTGTGTGCACCTGC
This sequence comes from Typopeltis vanoorti, assembly GCF_054136105.1. NCBI lineage: Eukaryota > Metazoa > Arthropoda > Arachnida > Uropygi > Thelyphonidae > Typopeltis > Typopeltis vanoorti. Next base: position 78,900,182 of record NC_143568.1, read on the forward strand.
CTTTTTGTAAGTTCCTTTTGATAATGGCAATGTGACATTGCCGAAATATCGGAAATATTTATTAAAGTATAATTTAATTTATATTCGGATCTACGTTGTTTCAATTCCCTAAGTGATTTAGAAAAGGAACATGGTGTTAGTAATAACCAGTCCATGTCCTGAGCAGAAATCCAACAGATATTTGCCATTATTATTAACTTTGGTCTTTTCTCCAAATTTTCTCAAAATATTTTTTTATGTCTGACAATTATTTCCTACTCTGCTATTTAGATCCTAAACAAGGACCAACTTTTCCTTTTTCATTGTGTCAGTTGCTTTTTCTAAAGCCTGAAAAAATACCTCTACTTCTACCTTAGTAGAACCTTCTGTGGGACCATAAGCACAAATAAGTCTCATTGTCCAATTCCCTATTCTCATATTTGCTGACATCAATCTACTTGAAACTGCCTGCCATTCAAGAAGATTAGCCTCGTATTTTGTGTTGAATACCATGGCTACTCCTTTTCCCTGATTGTCATTGCCTGAATATAACATTTTGTATTTATTGCTCAGAAAGATCTCGCCAGTTTTTGTCTTTTTTGTTTCGGTCACTCCTATTATGTCGATCTGGTACTTATCTAATTCCTCAGCTAGCTCCATTTCTTTGCCAATCAGGCTTCTTATGTTGATAGTACCGATCTTTAACTCTGGTGATGTTGAGTTGGGGTGTGTTTTCAGATTTGTTCCAGTAGCTGACATTTCGCTGTTTGCCCTGGTTCCCCGGCAAAAACAGCTTAGGCCATGTTTAACCAGGCGACGCCCCAGCCGGCTTGAAATTTTGTCATGTTGTACCATCATTTTGTATTTTGGTTTAAACCAATAAGAATACAATTTGGTCGGCTAAATCCCAAATTGCCAGCCCATCCTCGTTTGTTCAGTATCCAGATAGATACCCAACAGGGTGCACCACGAGAAGGTGAGGATTGGACATTAGGTCTGAAGCCCTGGTCGGTTCTCCGCATTCCTTTAAAGGCTATGTGGAGGTCTCCTCTCAGTTATACAGCTTTGACCTTTCTGTTTACAAATATTAGGAGCATAAGAAATAAAGGGAATAAGTTCATGGTACTGATTGACTCAGTATCTTCAAAGGTTGTTGGTATCAGTGAAACTTTGCTAACTGATGAAGTGGTTGGTCTAACAGGACAGAAATCAAAGGGTTATAACATATTTTGCAAGGACAGGGAAGGTAAATGCTGCTGGAGTGTTACTCATGATAAGAGATGAATCGTGCCTCTCAGGATGGAGTGCCATGTAGTCCTGCCTTGGAGGATGAAGATGTCCTACTTGCCCACTGCTAGTGAGAGTGACTATGTAGCCTTGAAGGATGAATAGGCATGTAGAGGTATCAAAACAAAGTATTTACGTGGAGTCATAAGTCAGATGACTATCACGGACTTGGAAACCAGTTTGCAGCAGTACAATGGAAGAAAAAATTTGAAGATGAGTCATTAGTGGATATACTTAAGAAAAACTGTTGACAGCAATGGCAGACTATATACCTTGAGTGAAGAAGATAAAGTAATTTGAAGTCAAATGGATGACAAGAGAAATAAAAGTGGAATTGTAGTAAAAAGAGATTATGGAAGATTGGGTAGATGAGCGTAATATCATTTATGCAGGCCAGCATAGATTTGTTAAGGGACACCCTTGTTTTAGTAATCTGGTAACCTTTTTAGAGTAACAACAGAAATGTTAGAAGTGAATGAAGATTATGTATTTCAAATACTGAGTACACTAAATGTCAGTAAGGCAGGAGAAAGGAACTAGATGGAATTCCACCATATGTTTTAAGGGAATGTACTGTGGAATTGACTGTGCTATGAATTTGGCTGTTTAATGAAAGTCTTGCAATGGGACAAGTTCCTGGAGAGTGGAAGGAGGGCAAGATAGTACTGTTGCATAAGAATGGTGATATCAAACTATAGGCCTGTTTGTATTTCTTCTGTAGTTAAGATTTTGGAGAAATTAGTAAGATCTCATATACAGAATTGGATAGATGAGGGTAATATCATTTATGCAGGCCAGCACAGATTTGTTAAGGGGTCCTCTTGTTTTAGTAATCTGGTAACCTTTTACAATAGAGTAACAACAGAAATGGATGAGGGCAAGGCATATGCTATCATTCTTTTGGATTTTTCAAAGGATTTTAAAGGGTGCCATATGACAAGTTGATTTTTTTATGTTGCCATATAAGGGTTTGGATATCAGGTTAGTGCAGTGTTTCTCAAATTACAGACATCCACGTACCCCTTCTTAAATTTTCGTTATTACCAAGTACCCTTATCAAAATAATAATAATAAATAAATAAATAAAATATATTTCGTTGTAAATGTCTATTTTATTTGAATTTAGATGTACACGTAAACAAAAAATATGATTTATTTTTAATAGAACAAACTTTATAAAGATACTATAAATTTTTTCTTACTTGAAATAATTTATCATCAATGAGAGGAGTGAAATTGCTTATGGTTAAATAAAATTTCAGCAAAATTTGGCTCTATAGTTGTTAATTTCAATCTCAGATGCAGTTCAACATCTATAATGTGATTCCTCTTCTTCGTCTTAATATCTACAAGGGAAATCCAAATTCGCGCAGATATGAACTTAGAAATAGAAAAATTAACCTTAGAGCTTTATCTGTTAATTCAGGAAATTCATTCTGTATTTGTAGCCAAAATGGTGATAACGTATTCTCACTATAGTTATTTTTTTTAGGAAACCATCAGAAGCTAGTTCTAAAAGTTGTTCTTCTTCTATTGACAATAGCCCTTTTGCCATAAATTTGTTTATATTGAAAGGGTATCTTATCCACTCAATATTAATGTCCAATTCAGGGAAATACTTTTCTAGATTCATTTGTAAGCTTTGTAAATGCTGCATGACAGTAACTTTTACATCATCATCAATTTGTTCACTTGAACTTGTGAGCAATTCATGAAGAGAAAAAAATGTGTCAAATTCTCCATTACCAACCTGCTTTTGCCATAACTTCATTTTTGCCAACATGGCGTTCACTTTATCTTGGACATGAAATATAGAAATTTCCTTGCCGTGTAAAGATAAATTAAGACTATTTAATACAGTAAATATATCTGCCAGGTATGCTAATTGACTGAGCCATTTCCAATTATGTAAATGCATTTTCAATTCAAACTTTTCATCAAGAAAACCTTGTAGTTCATTCCGAAGTTCAAATAAACGAGTAAGGACTTTTCCACGAAAAAGCCAACGAACATCGGTATGGAAAAGCGGTTGTGTATAGTTGCTTCCCATTTCTTTGCAAAGTTGAGAGAAAAGTCCGGCATTTAGAGAGCAGCCTTTAACATAATTTACGATTTTTACAGCCTCATCAAGAACTTTTCTTAGGTCTGTAGACATCATATGTGTAGCTAAAGCCTCCCTGTGTATGCAGCAGTGTGTCGACTTTGCATTTGGTGCAACAGCTTGAATCCTTGAAACAAGCCCTTTTTTAGATCCGACCATGATTTCGCTCCATCCGTGTTTATTCCAACACAACTTTTCCAATCAAGCTTGTTTTGATGCATAAAGGTATTTATACTGTTAAATATTTCTTCTCCTGTTGTATGTTCTGGGAAGGGTTGGCAATATAAAAGGAAGTCACTTCCTTCATGAAGTGAACATACTTCATGAAGTATTTTCACCTCCTGAAACTATCAACATCACTTTTTGAGATTGTTTTAAATTTTTAGTTTATTTTGAAAAAATTTGACAGGTTTGTCCTTGTGTTCATTATGTTTCAATTCAAAATGCCGATTTAAATTAGATGGTTTCATGTTTTCATTTTTTGAAGTTTCACCACAAATTACACATAATGGAATAGGTTCCTCTTCATTTCCCGTCCATGAAAATCCACATTTGAAGTAATTTATATTGTACTTATGAAGTTTTCTCATCATCTTCCTAGTTGGTTCTTTACAGATGTCAAACGACACACCCTTATCAATTTCACTTGATCCAGATACAATATCAACATTTTCTTGTTACTGACAGCTACTTGTATCTATGTTCCTCTCTTTTGTGCATTTTAAAAATCCCTTCTTTAACCAATGATCCATACTTAACAATTTGAAATCTAAAAAAATTACCTTATTTAACAAACAGTCCTTCTACAAATGGCTAGTGAAAGCAGAACTTGAAACAGACAGCAATGGTAAGCCAGTAGAGATAAAGCAACTATGATAACGTTCATATGATTGGTGTGGTATTAACAAAAGATCATGCTACTAAATGACAAAGACCAGCCGACAGTTGAGTTGAAATGCTAATTCTCTTCAACCAAATTCCTTATATAATATCTGGAACACATTCACTATATATTTCTTAGTTTTAACACGTTCACTCAAACAAAACCATATGTTGCCGGTGCAACATATGGTTTCGCTTGAGTCTACTATACAGCATTTTATGTGGGAGGGGATATGCGATTCATTAGTTAGTGCAATTTTTATCCCAGTTGTCTCTAATTGCACTGTTTGTTGAGAAATATATTACACAGCCTGCAGATGTCTCTGTACCTTATTCAGTGATACAATAGGAACGTTTCACGATCTCGAACTTCACGGATACATTAAATTTTATTCCATGCATTAATGATGCATAGCCGAAAATTGCCACATACCCCTTGGGGACCTTTCACGTATCCCCCCTCTGGGGTATGCGTACCACACTTTGAGAAACACTGGGTTAGTGGATTGGGGATTAGCTCTCTGACAGATATCCAAGAGTTGTATATATGGGGGGAGCAGCATCAGGGAGTAGGAAGGTTTCAAGTGGAGTTCCACACAGGGTTCAGTACTGAGACCATTACTGTTCAATCTAATATTGTCATAGAATTCACAGGGAGATGTTCAGCTGTCTGCAAATGATGTGATTCTTGGGAGGGTTATTAATAGTAGTGTTTGCTCTTCAAGAGGATTTGAATAAGCTAAAGGTGGGCAAACAAAAGGGAATTTCAGTTTAATGCAACTAAATTTAAGGTTTTAAAATGAGATCCATAGACAGGATGTTTCATACTCACTTGGCAGTTATACTGGAGGATTAGTTTGGTTTATAGTTTATTTGTTACAAAAACTACAAAGGTCATACTGTGCCATACTAAAGGTTACAACATTAGCATTTACAGAAAATTGTAAACAATATGTCTGTACAAGAATATAGTTTCACAAAGCAGCATCTCTAGGTAAACAGAACTGCTGCAGCGGGCACAGCAACACACACAAGGTCAGAGGTTATTACAGTAGTGCAAAAATAGTTAACAATATAAGATAATAAATAATATATGAAACTAAGCCAAGGAATGCAGTATCTACATATATGTAAAATTATAATAGATGCCTTTATAGCAGTACAAAAATAGGGATTATTATACAATATGCATGGATGAAAATTAAATTTAGCAATGCAGTATAAACAGAATTTAGCAATACATATAAACAGAATTACTAGAAAGTACACAAATAGGTAAGATGTCCTACAGCACTACATGATTATTCAAAAAATAAAGTAGTAAATAAGATGCAGGTTAAGTGATGCAGTATCTACATATAAACAAAATTACTACAGAGGTTTTCAGCAGTACATAAATAGATAACTATAGGTTAACATATGTATATACAAAACAAGTTAAGGAAAGCAGTGTCTACATCTAGTAAGATTACAACAAACATTATTATACTAATAGAGAGTCAGAAAGGAATTATTATAGAGTATTCATGCATAAAATTTAAGTTTAGCATTATGGTATTCACATATCAAAAAAATTACAGCAGGGTGATACAAATATACAATATCAAGGCCCATGGTAATACATAATTGGTCAGATTTAACCTAGTGAATAATATATATGTATAAAAGTAAAAGTTAAGGGGGTGCATAAAGGTCAAAGCTGTATAACTGAGAGGAGACCTCCAAATAGCCTTTAAAAGAATGCAGAGAACCACCCAGGGCTTCTGACTTAATGGTGCACCCTGTTGGGTATCTACCTGGATACTGAACGAAAGAGGATGGGCTGGCAACTTGGGATTTAGCCTACCAAATTGTATTCTTATTGGCTTAAACCAATATACAAAATGATGGTACAATGTGACAAAATTTCATGCCGGCTGGGGCGTCGCCCGGTTAAACAAGTCTTCCCCCCCACGCTGTTTTCGCCAGGGAACCAAAGCGAACAGCGAAATGTCAGCTACTGGAATAAATCTGAAAGCACACCCCAACTCAACATCACCAGAGTTAAAGATCGGTACTATCAACATAAGAAGCCTGAATGGCAAAGAAATGGAGCTAGCTGAGGAATTAGATAAGTACCAGATCAACATAATAGGGGTGACTGAAACAAAAAAGACAAAAACTTGGGAGATCTTTCTGAGCAATAAATACAAAATGTTACATTCAAGCAATGACAATCAAGGAAAAGAAGGAGTAGCCATAGTATTCAACACTAAATACGAGGCTAATCTTCTTGAATGGCAGGCAGTCTCAAGTAGAGTGATGTGGGCAAATATGAGAATGGGGAACTGGACAATGAGACTTATTTGTGCTTATGGTCCCACAGAAGGCTCTACTAAGGTAGAAGTGGAGGATTTTTTTGAGGCTCTAGAGAAAGCTACTGACACAAAAAAAAAGATGGTCCTTCTTGGGGATCTAAATAGCAGAGTAGGAAGTGATTGTCAGACATACAAAAATATTTGGGGAAAATTTGGAGAAAAGAGCAAAGCTAATAATAATGGTAAATACCTGTTGGATTTCTGCTCAGGACATGGACTAGTTATTACTAACACCATGTTCCAACATAAAAATGTGCACAAATTCACATGGAAAGATAAGTCAAGGAATAAGAAAAGTCTCATTGACTATGTTATTGTTGATAGTGATGTTTTCTCCCTGGGCAAGACACCAGAATGTACAGAGGATTTGAAATTGGAAGCGATCACTATTTAGTCTTGAGCAGGATAAAATTGAATTTCATATTGAAAAGAATGACATGTAAGAAAGTTTAAAAGCGAATAAAAGTTGAGGAGCTCTCAGATGTGAACTGTAGACTAAAATACACAAAGATTATTGAAGAAAAAATTAAAGAGTTTGAGAACAGGAACCAAACCTTGAAGAAACCCTGACTGATTCATCCAGAGAGGCATGTGGTGAGGTTGTCTGCAAGGATAGAAAAATCAGAACTCCAAGAAGTTAAAGAGGCAGTGAAAGAAAAGAAGAAAGCATATCAAAAGTTTCTGGCAAATAAGTCAGCTTGTGCTCTTAGAGAATACAGAGACAAATGTAAGAAAGCAAAATACTGTGTAAAACTAGCTAAACAAAAGTCATGGGAGGAGTTTGAAAAGAACATAAAAAATAAATATCAATAAGGTGGTAAGATATTCTGCAAGTTGTTGAAGAAGCTTAGAAATGGAGGAAAGAGTGCTGTAAAAGGAATTAGAGATGATAAAGGTGACATGAAAACGGGAGAAAAAGATACCCTTGAAGTATAGAGTTCTTACTTCGAACAATTGCTAAATGAAACAAGCAGTAGTGGTAAAAAACACTCAACAGGCATACAGTCAGGAATACATATTCATACTTGAAGTAGAAAAAGCCATCAAAGGATGAAATGTGGAAAGGAAGCAGGAGTAGATGATATTCGACTAGAAATGCTGACGTATGGTGGTATAGAAGTCTTACAGTGCATAGTTCAGAAGGTCTGGACAGAGGAACGGATTCCTGATGATTGGAGTAGAGCTCTAATAGTGCCCATATATAAAAAGGGAAATAAAACAATGCGAGAATTACAGAGATATTTCCCTACTGAGTGTTCTGGGCAAGATTTACGCCAGTATACTTGAGAAACTGTTGAGAAGAATTGTGGAAAAAAACCTGGATTCAGGCCACATAGAGGCTGTCAGGATTAGATTTTCACTTTACGACAAATAGTTGAGAAAACATGGGAATATAACAAAGATCTGTATTTAAGTTTTGTCGATCTGGAAAAGGCATACGACAAGGTGCCAAGAGAGAATCTATTCAATACACTACAGTTATATGGTGTCAATGGGGCATTATATCAAGCAATACTTTGTCTTTATTTGAGTTGCAAGTAGGCGGTTAGAATTGAAGGAAGTACAGGAAAATGGTTTAACGTTAAATCTGGTGAGAGAAGGATGTACATTATCCCCTCTGTTATTCATTATCTATGTGGATCACATTATGAAAGAAAGTTGTATTAAACATGATATCAGAATTGGAGATGTTAATGTCGGCTCCATATCCTTCAAAGGAAATGGTGATATGTCTCTCTCTCTATGTTCACTGGGCATCTACAGATGCCGTATGGTCACTCCGATGCTCGGTGATGTTCCACACCAGCCCTCGCCATGTAGTCCTGTTTGCTTTTCTGGCAGCCTCAACTCTGAAGATCAGTCACTCCACACACGCCATCCATCCATCTCATTGATGGTCTACCCCTACCTCTTTTTCCAGGAACTTTACCTTCTATTACTGTTCTGAGGTTAAGAAGTCCTTCTTCCATCCTTTCTATGTGTTCAAAATATTTTAACTTTCTTCTGTCAATATCCTTAAGGAGCCTTAAAGTTTTACTTATCTTTTCTAACACCCATTCATTTGTACGCCTTTCAGTATATGATATCCTCAACAGCCTTCTGTAACACCACATCTCAAAAGCAGATATCCGTTTCCTATCTGACTTCTTTAGGTTCCAAGTCTCACATCCATAAGTCGCTGTTGGAAAAACAACTGCATCTAAAATCCTCAACTTTGTTCCCATGGAGATAGATCCATCCTTCCAGATTTTAGACAGGTCTCTGACTGCTGTTTTAGCCATTCTTAACCTTTTTCTGACATCTTCTGAACAGCAATTCTTCACATTAATAATGAATCCAAGGTACTCAAACTTGCTGACTTCCTCAATTCTTTCTCCATTAAGGTACACTTGTTTCTCAAGAGCTTCTCTGTTTGTTTTTCCTTTGAGAACTATGATCTTTGTCTTGCTAGAATGAGTTAAAGTCCTCTGTTATTACTGATCTTGTTAACTTCGTTAAGAATTAGTCCTAGATATGTCTCTAGAAAACAGAATTCCATATCACAAAACTGAATGGACCCAGAAGAAGTCGAGTAATTAGCATATTTTGGCATGATTGTTTTTCAGATAGTACAGTTCTGTGTATATAATTCTTCTTATAAAGGATTAGGCATTTGCCTGTTCTAGCTTCACTTATAACTTCTATTCTCTTTCCCCCCCACCTTTGGTCTACATTTACCCACTTCCTTTGGAAGAGAAATGCTCTTTCCATTTATATATTCCTCTCTATATTCCTTGATCTTTATATTTAAACTATACATAACTAACTTCTAATGTCTTCATTTTTTATATAATCTAATTTTGTGCCTCATTTAACTGTTCTTAAAAAAAAATCTAATTTCTGCTGCCTGTATTTTACTTTGATCTTTCTTTTTAATAGTCCACATTTCTGAACCATTGAGTGGAAGTCATCATTACTTTATAATTTATTATTATTATTATTATCATTATTATTCAGTATCCTTTTAACACATTTGCACCAAGCGCTGAACAAATTGTTTCATCTTTGCCCATGGAGATGGGATGCAACAAATCGTTATGTGTATTTCACAAAGAAACACAAGCTACATAGGCGGTTACCTATCTATTCTGAAATCAAAAAGTTTTGATTTCAGAATATATAGGTAACCAATCATTAAGAGAAATTCTATATTTTATTTGCATGTTTAAATTTCTAAAAGAAATAGATAACTATATTTCAGTCTGCATTAATCATGTATGAATATCTGCATATGACTGGTACATCTGAGGAAAAGAATAGGCATGAATACAAATAAGTTTATTATAGACAAATATCTGATTCAGTGTTTTAATAATTATTGGTGGTAACGGATTACTACTGATAGTAAATGAGTTGCATGTCATTGTATAAACTTGATTTATGAAGAAAAAGAAAGGGGGGGAGATTTATCAATAAATAGTAAAGTGAATAAATCCTCCACACACCACCCCCAAGCAAAGAAAGTACTCAATAAACCTATTTCAAAATAATGGATAAATGAAAATTTTTATTAGAATTTTCAGTGACCTCATCTATTCCATTCTATTCTTCAATCCTAAGAAATAAAAAGATTTCAGTTTTTGGAGTTAATTTCTAAGAAATCCAATTGGAAATCATCTGAGGTAAAAAGATATAGCTGTACAGATGACTTCAAACTCACTGACACATGAAAAATTGTTACTAGTATTGCAGTCATAGCTTTCTACTCTAAATGGATTCAAATCATCCAGTATCATTAGTAGCCCATCCCCTCCTCTCCTGTGAACAAGATGCATCCTTCATAAACATATTGTACCCTTTACAACTGACACCAGTTAGTACATTTGCCTCTGATAGTTAGATCTCACTAATGAATAGGCTTTTGATAGAGTACCTCATGATAAGTTGACAGTCAAACTAGAGCAGATGGGGTTGGATATTAGATTAGTGCATTGGATTGGAGACTGGCTATCTGATAGGTATCAACAAGTTGTGTATGGGGGTGCAATATCCAGGAAAAGGAAAGTCACTAGTGGAGTGCCTCAGGGGTCTGTTTTAGGGCCATTACTATTTAACTTATATATTAATGATATTGGTAAAGATTTGGATGGAGATATTCAGTTGTTTGCAGATGATGCAAAGTTGGGACGAACCATAAAGAGTAGTGAAGATGTTGTGGCCTTGCAAGAAGACTTGAATAAATTGAGTGATTGGGCAAGCAAATGGGGATGTGAGTTCAATGTTGCAAAATGTAAAGTTTTAAAATTTGGAAAACAAAGATGGGATGCAGAATTTATGCTTGGTGAGAATATATTGTTGGAAGTAGAGCAAATAAGAGATCTGGGGGTGATAGTGGATAAGGATCTAAAATTTAGGGGACACATCGCCAAAATTGTGAAGACAACACAAAGACTTCTGGGAATGATGCGGAGGACACTGACATGTAGAAGTAGGGAGATACTTGTTCCAATGTATAAGGCTTTGATTAGGCCACACTTGGACTATTGTGCCCAGATTTGGTCACCGGGTTTTCAGAAGGATGAAGAGATGTTGGAAAGGGTCCAAAGGCGACTGACTAAGGTAGTTTCTGACCTCTGGAATGTTGAGTATGAGGAAAGATTGAAAAGATGTAATTTGCAGAGTCTCGTGGAGAGAAGGAAGAGGGGAGATATGATAGAGACCTACAAGTTGGTAAGGGGTTGTTATAGGATCAATGGTGGAGAAGTTCTACAGAGAATAGTGGGAGATCAGGGGAGAACCAGAGGTCATCCCTGGAAACTGTATAAGGAGGGTGTGAGTAAGGGAGTGAGAGGCAGGTTTTTTTCGTGCAGAGTTGTGAGTGATTGGAATGCCTTGCCTGAGAGCGTGGTGTCTGCAAGTAGTTTGAATGTGTTTAAGACACGGTATGATGAGATGTGTGTGTAAGATAAAAGGACCTCCTAGATGAGTCTTTGACTCCATGAGGTCTTGTTTAATAATAATAATAATATAATCTGAGATCTCCAACATATACAGGATGTTTCAAATTAAAGTATCCCTATTCAGAGCAATCTGTAGAGAGAATCAGTAGACTAATACAAACTTGGTGGGTACCTGAACCAGATTGTAGGGAAGAGATTTTGACAAAAAAGGAAAAAAAAAAAAAAAAATTGTCTAAAGAATGACCAATAGGGAAAATACAGCACTGAGAGTAAGAAAGTGAATTTTGAATACCATATGAGCTGTAAGAAGGTATAAACAAAGAAGCAAAACTAACTCTACAGTCATTCTACTTAGTGATGGGTTTCATTTTGTCTGAATGTGTATTCTTGTGAAGTGTTTCTAGAGGAATGGGAAAATTGTTGCAGTTGCACTTTGCAAGTAACAGATCCTAAAGGCCTAACACCACCAAATAGTCTGTATGCATGGTTCATCAATTTGAAGAGATAAGCATTTTGACAGCCCAACCAGGAAGAAGTCATAAATCTGAAATTTCACAAATGACTGAAGATGTTGCAACTGCAATTATTGAGCAATCAAATGAGAATGCTGTAGGGTCATTAAGTGCAAGTGCCATAGCAAGACAATTATATTTCCATACACAATGGTATGAAGAACTTTGTGCAAAGCATTTGTAATGCTACCCATATAAACTCAGAACATCCTATGGCATGATGAAGTGCATTTTCATGTTTGTGGAACAATAAACACTCCCTTACATTTGTTGAAGGTCACAGTATGGATAGGATTTTCCACCAAGTTTGCTATCAAGTCATTTTTCTTTGAAGAAATCCATCAAACCAGACCTATGACCTGCACAGTCAGCTACGTGTTATTGGGACATGTTGAGAAGTTTTGTTATCCCACAACTACAGCAAAGAGAATGCCTGAACATAACAGTGTTGATGCATAATGAAGCACCTCCTCACATAGGACATGAAGTTTAACAATTATTGTGTCAACATTTCACAGAGGATAGAGTAATTAGTCACTCATTTTCTATGAAACAGCCATATTTTCAAACCTTAACCCATGTGACTTTTGGCTTTGGGGTTATCTCAAAAGCATAGTGTATTAGAGCAAAGTTCTTCACCTTGCAGATTGTAAAGACAAACTTAATCATTATGTGCAAAACCTCTCAACAGACCAGTTGCATTCTTCTGTAGACAATGCTGTATGGCATTATCATCTATTGGTCCTGCACAAAGGTCAACACACTGAATGTTGCTTCCAATGATCTGGATCACCCTAACAGCAGCTCCTTGCAGCATGTCAGCTGTATTGCATTTATTTAACGAATCATGTAGGTCCTCAAAACTGCTCATAATTCATTTCTCTATCTTCTTCAGAGCATAGATTTCTATAATATACATACAAGCCACTGAATTAGAAACTTATTTACTACCATATTGGACCTCCTTTTAGCTCAAATTAAATTGCAGCACATACGTGGTTTGGCATAGATTCCACAAGGTGCTGGATTGCATCTACATACCAGGTATTCACCAGACAGTGCTACAACTGGCTCAGAATTGAAATTGAAATGAGAACTCTGCTCTCATATCTATTTTTCTGACATATTCCATACCTTCAATGGGATTCAGATCTGGGCTTTGTGGTGGCCAGGGAGATGGAAGAGTTAGTGTCATGCTCACTGTGTGATGGACAGTAGCACCATTGTCCATGAAACAACTGTCACATGCTGGATAAAAAGTCAACATTGCAAGATGGACTTGACTGGCAACAATGTTCAGATATTTCTCTTAGAGTACAATTGACCTTTCAGCAATATTAGGGGACCCATTTCATACCAACAGAACATGTCCCACACCATGACACCACTTCCAGAACCTTGGAGTTGTGTTTACAAGGTAAGCTGAGCTCATTGCCTCAATATGCTCCTGTCTAACTCTGTGCCTACTGTTAGTACATAACAAGGTGTACCATGACTCATCAGATCACAACTTTTTTTCCAGTCTCCAGTCGCTGTGTTCCTGACACCACTGTAGACTAACTTTCCAGTTCTTTACAGAAATCAGTGGCTTCCATATAGGCATTGCAACTGCCAATACTGATCCTCTTCAATTCCCTATACACAGTTCAGTGTGATATGGGTCGGGAACAATCTTCATTAAATGCTTTGGTCAAGTGCTGCACGTGGGAAGTTCTGTTTGTCCACAAGCCTTCTGATGAAAAGTAGATCTCATTTCTGACAGACTGTTAGACTCTTAGGACCACAGTTATGCCTCTTAGACAAGTAAGGCAAGTTATTTTTCCACATTAAACGTGCAGGATATCTCATCTTTTGAGAAAGCAGTCAGTTCTGAGGTTTTCAAAATTGTGGCTCCAGTCAGATAGGCACCACAATAAGCCCTTTATCAAACTCCGAAAGATCCATTGTTTTTCCCATTGTGATCAACACTACTGACGATTACTGACCAGCAACATTCTTAAATAGTTGCCTAGAACATACAGAGATGCGGGTGACCAAGTATTTTGCATATATGCTGATTAAGTGACGCTTACATATATCTGCATAAAGATCTAATTTAGTGGCCGGTATGTGTATTTAAGTAGCTTCTATTTGTTTTTAACTGCTATAATTTGATCATTTACAAAAGTATTTTTGCATTTATTTTTCAATTTATTATTAATTAAAACAATCACCTCCACTATAAGCTCTGATATGTGTCTACATCACTAAAACAATCTATATATTTTATTCTCTTCTTTGTTTGTTAACACTGATATATTAATATTTTTTGATTAGTTGTTTAACTAATTCCAATTTCTTTGTTATTATACTTCTTACACTGCCATTTCATAAGTATAAGGCCTAATGATGTTACTAGTTATGATATAAATTGTAAGTCTTAAATGATTTTACAATTTTTTGGTTCAATTTCTGTTTTTTGTGATATTTTATGATCTGCAATGTCACCAGTTTTTAGCCTCCAAATGTGCTACTGTTGAAGTTCAGTCCTAGATACTTTCTAATAGTTGATACAGAACTGTTGCATCCTTCAAATGGAGGATGCAGAGGTCCTCTACTCAGTGTGTTTAGCACATCAATGAAATGCATCACCTTGCACAGCATAAATCAGAATCCTTTATCTTGCTGATCTGGGTTTTATGAAAATTAATAGCTGCTAGAAAAATTTTCTTAAGCAAAATAGACAGAACCTACTTTTTAGTGAGTTCAGTTTACAAGTTATTCCTCTTTTCGACATTTTCAAAAATTTAACATTTGAAGTGTATGGTAATATTTCAAAGCTTTAACACTATGTATTTCAAAAGTTGCTCAAAGAAATCAATAAAATAAGTGTACACATACATTGGCAAAACTAGAAAATATTTACTGTATATGTTAAAATAACATGAAACAGTCTATTATGACCAGCAGCAAGTGGCCAGCAAAAGAGATATGCCAAACAAATGCATCTGGGTGGCTATTCATAAGAAAGAAGTTAAAAATAATATTCTAAAATTATTCATGTGTTTAACTACTCCAGTGATATAGCACACCTGGCGTTCCAGACTGCGAGAGTTTTAATGCTGTTCTCAGTACAGGGACAATATCTCGAACAGTGGTCACAGTTGCACAATGTTTACAAACAGACTTCAGTAAAGACATTTGATCTATATCTTGTAAAGCACCTTTTCCCTACAAGAAAAAAAAAAAAAATCCTGAATCCTCACAATAAAAATGTTTACAAATGAAAATTTCTACAATACAAATAAGACCAAAGAAGCAACTGATAGTATAGTTTAATATGCTACTATACAATTACAATTTTTTCATTGCCATCCCCATGTCACTGACGGGAATCAAACCCAGTTCTTTCTGACCAAAGGGCTTCGTCTATAAAGAATTTTAAGCTGGAACAAAACTGGTTAAGAATCAACACAAAAAAGGAGCAATGCTAATGCTGTCTTCTGTCAATTCCATTTATTACTACCTTACTAAACCTGTGTATGTATGTATGTATATATATCATTATCCCAACCAAAAGACTGATGCAGTATTGAGGAGGACATTAACCAGTAGAGACAAAAGGGTGATGATTCCATTATAAATGCCCCGATCAAAACACATCTTGATTACTGGTGGCCAAAACATATCTGGTGTCCCAAACAGTTCAGATTCACAATAATCCCCAGTCCCCATCAGTTTCCGATGCAGTAAGCGGCTCATGATCTCTTCTTCCCAAAGTGCATTACCTTACACTGCCATATTATACTAATAGTTGTTATCCTTTGCCCACACTGCTAGCCTATTTAACCCATCCTGCAGTATTTCTATGTCATTTTTATTGACTAGTACTCTTCTCAGTTTTTCGTCATTAGCAAACAGCTGGATATTTCCCCTTAAATCATTTCTAATATCACTGATGTACAAATTAAATAGAAGTGGTTCAAGTACTGAGCTCAGCAGTAACACCGCTAGTCATTTGTATTCTACTGAATTCTATTTCCTCGTGCACTACTCTTTGATGTCTGTTCAGTCATTCTCTGATCTGCATCATCAACTTCATATCCGATACATATGCTCCAATTTATGTAACAGAATTTCACATGCGATCCTACCAAAATGCATCTCACTCAACTGTCACTTATTATAATAATGAAAGTGAGTAATTCACTTATGCAAGATCTACTTTCATAAAATCATGCTACCTCCATAGAGTATCACATTGCTGTCCACCCATTCCTGAATTCTGCTTATTAACAACTTCTCCAATACTTTAATGATCACGCCTAAGACAATAACTGATCTTATGAATTTGTTTCGTGTAACGATAATTGAAAAAATATAATTCTTTTCATATTTTCAACAGTGACACTCGTCATAATTCAGCCTTGTATCTATAATAAATAAATAATTATATTTTATTTTAACAAAATAAAATTTACAAAAAAATAGTTCACCACGAACACGTGCCAATAATAAACATTTCATATCTCACAGAAATAACGAGCGCAGGCATAAGATACACTGCTGCTTGGGCAGTGTATCTAATGACGTAACGTGCAACGACAGCAAATGAATATCGGCGTTAGATCGCAGTGCATTTGTTTCGTGTAACGATAATTGAAAAAATATTATTCTTTTCATATTTTCAACAGTGACACTAGTCATAATTCAGCCTTGTATCTATAAAAAAATAAATAATTATATGTTATTTTAACAAAATAAAATAAGATTTACAAAAAATAGTTCACCGGGCACACGCACCAATAATAAACATTTCATATCTCACAGAAATAAGGCACATAAGCATACTAAAAATACACTGCTGTTTCAGCAGTTACAGTTAGGAATGACGTAACGTGCAATGACAAGAGCAAACGTTAGATCACAGTGCATTTGTTTCGTAATCTAAAGAGTTAATTGAACAATTCCAATTATTATCTATTCAATCAATGTCAAAACATAAGCTGTAACCTTTAACATGTTGTACTGCATTTATATAATGTTGTAAGCATTGTTATTATTTATAAACACAAACAAAATTTAATTTTTTCATTTTTTCCTTGGGGGTGCTGCAGTGTCGCAGTGCTTATGTATGGGCCGCCACTGGTAGAACTGTTAAATATTTGTGCATACATTTAAAAAAGATGTTAATTTACCCTTTTATTTTATAATCTGTTTTTGTACCACCCGGAAGTGGCTCACATACCACCAGTGGTATGTATACCATAGGTTGAGAATCCCTGTTATAAATAAAAGTTGGTCATTGCAGGGGAGGAGAGAGAACTTCTCATTGCAGTTTCTTCAACTTGACTGTAAAAACTTATTTCGAGAAACAAAATATCCAGAGTTCATAACAAAGTTGAACAATTTCACTATATCCTGTGGAAATGCTTCTGAAAGTAGATGTAGCTTATTCTCAAGAGGAACATTAGTGAGGAAAGATTTCGTTTTAATTGTTAAAATAAGTTACACTCAAGTTGAAAGAATCACAATGGGACATCCACTCTCCCCTGCACTCACTAACTTTTATTTAGAACATTTAGAAGACATCCTTTTCTCATCCATACACCTTCAAGCCGTCATTTCAAGTTTGTTATAAAGATGTTTTTGCTATCTGGCCCCATAATGAAGAAATATTGCCTACTATTTTTATCCAATATAAACAATTTACATCCATGAATTAAATTTACTATGGAAAAAGATAACAAATTCTCCTTTTTAGATCTTCTACTTCTCCACTCACCATCAGGTAAATTAATTATTTCTACTTATCAAAATCCAACTTTTAGTGGACACTACATTCAAACTTTATTACAATGTGCTCATACTATTTGTTCTACACCTGAACTATTACAGCAGGAACTCTTAACCATCAAATGATATATGAAACACAATGGCTTCTCAGAAAATACTGCACAACAGCATTTTAATTCTTATAATTCTAGCTCAAATAACAAGGAAACAGTATGTTAGGTTCCAATCCCATTCATTTTTGGCATCTCAGAACTTCTTTAAGAATTCTTAAGATATACAATTTAGTGGCTACTTTTCTTATCAAGAAATTATCAACATGGTTTCCATCTTCAAAAGATAAATGGTCTCCTTTGGCTCTCCCAACTGCATTGTAACTGTTATCCTTCTGACTTTGGACAACTGGACACTCAGAAAAGAAAATACAAGAATACCAGTCTTATATTAACAAAAGTAAATCTGAGAAATATGGCTTGGCACAGAATGGAATAGATACAGACTACAATAGTCTATGGTCTAAAACATGCTTACTTCATCATTGTTGGTATAAATTTGAACATTTGTTTAAAGAAAGTGCTGAGGCCTTACTTCATTGTCTGAATTTAAATCAAAATGACTGCCTCTAAGATATAGGAAAGTTATTCTAAACACACATCACTAAACTTTTTTTTTTTAAACTAGCTAATGAATTAATATTGTGCAACATTTCCTCAGTTATACTACTGCCTTATTTTATGTCATAGCTCTTACTTTTTCAAATCAATCCATTTTCTTGTTCTACCTTGTAATCAACTATTATCATCACTAGTGATGATGGCCTGTAATATTTAGGCTGAAATATATAGCTTTAAATAAACAGTATTACCTAGTCCTTGTGTTTTTTATATTAATTAAAAGAAAGAACTCCTAGGAAGAATGAAGGCATGAGAAGGAAAGGACAATGCAAAATCTTCTTCCGAGAATGGTTTTATTAAAGTTTTTTTATAATACCATAACACAGTATTATCAAAAACAAAACGATTAATTTATTCTAATACCAGTTCTAAATTCTATTTGACGATTTTTCAAAAAGAAAGGATTCTTCAGATTTTATGCACTTAGAACAACATTTAAGAGATAAAATAACTTACTTTAGTTAGTGTAGCAGCTGCTCCAGCTAATAAAACTACTGGTGATTCAGCCATCTGTGCATTTTTGATAGCAGTAATGGTATTCGTGACACCTATTACAATAAGATGTGTAATACTTTAAATAATAATAAAATTTAGAGTACTTTTAATATCTCTTTAAAAAATAAATAAATTTTCAAAGTAATACAGTATTTGGAAATTATAGTTCTACAAAAGCCTGGGAAAGGAAGCGGATTTTTAAAACGAATGATGTAAATAAGGTGCTACATCAAAGCTAACCTCGATTCTTAATAACCAGATTAAGTGAATAACAATTAACATGGGCAGTGGCCAATTATAAACATGTGCTACTCCAAACATCATGCTAGACTTGCACACAGCAAAGTGAATGCAAGAAAAATAGAAAAGCTGGAGATGGAGTTTCTCCACTTATCCAACATACTGTCTAAAATGCATCTGATTATTCAATAGCCTACTTCCTGCATAAACAGCACTTCTCCAATGGTGAGGTGCTTTAGACCTAACCCTGGTTGGGTCTAAAGGGTTATTTGAAACTGTCAAGTTAAGTATCAGAGGAATTAGTTTTAATAATGGCAAACCGTGAGCAGACAAATACAAAATTAATAATGGAAAAACTCACGTAAAAAGATTTAATAGTATAATTTTCACCTGTGTGTCACAGGCATCTTCAGTACATTTTAAGCTCAAATTAAACAATAACTGACAATTCCAAAAAGCGCACCTAAGTAGCTAGTGTAAGATAACTAAAAAGGTCAATAAATTTCCTAACAAAAAAAAAAAAAAAAAAAAAAAAAAAAAATTATATATACAATAAAAAGTTAGGAAAGATTAGCTGAATTATTATTATTAAACAAGACCTCATGGAGTCAAAGACTCATCTGGGAGGTCCTTTTATCTCACACACATCTCATCATACCGTGTCTTAAACACATTCAAACTCCTTGCAGACACCACACTCTCAGGCAAGGCATTCCAATCACTCACAACTCTGCACGAAAAAAACCTGCCTCTCACTCCCCTACCTCACACCCTCTTTATACAGTTTCCAGAGATGACCTCTGGTTCTCCCCTGATCTCCCACTATTCTCTGTAGAACTTCTCTGCCATTGATCCTATAACAACCCCTTCCCATCAAATGTCATCTTAATTACAGGTACATATGCTTCTTCAACAGCCCTTAGATCTTTAACTTCAGGTTGCTGCTTTAATAATTCAACATAACTACCAAAGAAATCTGATCGATCAACATGTCTTGGGGCTACACAGAGAGTATCAATATCAGCACCCTTTGTATGAACACCAAGGCGATAAGAACCAAAAGGTATATATTTTTCCTCCTACATTTTCAGCAACATTTGCAGGCATGTTCTCTCTTGTGCTGACTTCAACAATCCATTGTTTTACTAGCTGATTTATTTTGCTTAGAACCTCCATTCTGTGAGTAAGCTCCTCATCTGATTCAAACAGGCCATACTGTATTAGCACCTCTTCCAGTTCCTTGGTTCTTTGCAGATCAATAGGTTTGGGAGGAGCAGTACTGATAGGTGAGGTAACACCTAATGTCTTTTTTGGTGCTTGATGTTGTTGTTGCTGCTGCTCACTACTATTGCTAGCACTTAAACCTCTGCCCATTATGTTTTTTCCATGCAAATTTGCCATAAACCTCTGCCCATTATGTTGTTTCCATGCAAATTTGCCATTTCTTTGGAAAGAGGTGCGTTAACTACTTTTTAGGGAATAGCTCCCCCACAGTTTCCCCGACATGTGCAAATTTTTAAAAATACATCAATCGCTGAATAATCAAGAAAAACTTTAAAACAAGCACTACCAAAACATTCTCCATTCAATCAGTCTACCTGAACATGGGGGTACATTAATCTTCAATTATAAAGTACTATCTCCCATAAAGGGGATAGACGTAAACCATCAGATCTGTTTAAGTTAGGCTAGTGAAGTAAAGTTTCACATTTCTTTATAAAGCCGTTCCATGAGTAACCGACGTTTGTGAAGGACTCGTCTTTTTTCCAATGAACTCTATGTCTAGTGATGATGGCATGTTCTGCAAGTCTAGACTGTTCAGGTTCAAGGTATTAAATATAAGACTGGTGTTCTTCTAGCCAAATAAAGGCAGATCTTCCTGTTTGTCTGAAATAAGATAATCCACAAGAGCAAGGAATCTGGTAAACACCTGGATAATTAAGATGTGGAAGCCTTGTGCTTAGGAGAAGTGAGAAAGGTGGAGATTTTTCTGAAAGGTCGAAAGGCAACAAAAATATTCAGTGGTTTTAAAACTTTTGCTGTATGTTCGCTAATGTCTTATACATAAGGGATAGGAATGCATGTTATTTCTTCTGTATTTGAAGAGGCAGACATTAAAACTACTCAAAGCTCTTTTGATGAAGGAATTCTTATATCCATTAGATAAAAAGGAAGTAATACATTGCAGTTCTTTCTGTAATAAATCGTGTGAAGAACAAAAGGAGTGGGCACGATGAACCAGTGTTTTAATAGTTCCTGCCTTTTGACTGGGATGGTGATGAGATTCACAGCATGGATATAATGGCCTGTATGAGTCTTCTTTCTATAGACTGAGAAATGTAGGTTACCATCAGGTTGGCGAAGAATTAGAAAATCTAAAAAGGCTAACTGCTTATTTGATTCTATTTCTAGGATAAACTGGATCCTTGCATGAAATGCATTTAACTTAGTGAGAAACTGTTGAAGTTCATCAGAAGAGCCATTCCATATAGCAAAAATGTCATCGACATATCTGAACCAATGAGTAGGTCTGGGAGAAATGCTATCAAAGATACCTTGTTCAAAATGTTCCATAAAGAAGTTGGAGATAGCAGGAGAAAGAGGATTGCCCATTGCTGTTCCTTCAATTTGTTGATACAACTTATTTTTAAAGGAAAAATAACCAGAATGTATTACAAAATCAAATATTTTTACAATGTCTGAAGGAAATTCCTGTTGCAGTAATTCAATGCTTTCAGATAAAGGAAAACATTATACATATCTACAAGGAGATGTGTTTTGCATTATGGGAGATACTGAGATAGGAATGTTGGTAGGAGTAGATAGGAGTTGCCCAGTGTTGTACCACTTTACCCCAGTCCTGAAGATACTTTCAGGCGCAAACTTTGTTTGCACACACTTGAATAAAGGATTAAACTAAATTTATTATGGTGGTCTGAAAAGTTCTCGGCCTCGGCCATAGATGGCAATACTAGCAGTAAGATTTTTTTTTCTAAGTTGGTACATCTGTCATAAGCATCCATTTGAAATTGAAAGTCATTCTATCAAGTAGTTTGTTTTATAGAGCTGTCGGAAGCAAAAGTGTCGTCTGTATCCCTTGAAATGGATAAAATTGAGTATCGCGTGGTTATAAAATTCTTTGTAAAAGAAGGTTTAACACCAAAAGAAATTCATTCGAATTCATTTTTGAAATTACGGATTCTACAACCGTGTTCTAGAGCATACATAAATATACAAGACAAGCTGCATTACATTTCAAACCGTAAGCTAAAGAAATGATGACTTGATCACATGCTACTCACTGGCATAACCTCTAGTGAAAAAAAAAAAAAAAAAAAAAAATTACATCAAGCTCGATTTAATTTATGATTAAATGCATAAACATTCTTGCTTACAGATGGTTTTCCTTCCAGCAACAGTGATGTCCTATTTCTATTATTACAATTGTTATTTTTGATTTTAAAAAATAAAATAAAATAAAATAAATAAATTATTTATAAATTACAACATGAATAAAAAACATTCTTTCTTATAGATTTTGTCTTCAACAGTGATGTCCTTTTTTTTTTTTTTTTTTTAAGTTACTTTAGATTTAGGATCCTGGATTTTCTACAGTCCTGTTTATAGTTGTTCTTAGAGAGGAAGGATTCGCGGGACGAATATATGCCTTCGATATGTATGGGATTTTTAAACCATCATTATTGTTTAGATTGGGGTGGCTGATAACGATCTCACAAGCTTCCTTAAATTTGTTCATGAACGCAAATTTAAGGTATCTATCATACCTTGCCTTGAACTCATTCACGGTTATAGCACCCACAACAGACTCTGGAAGCTTATTCCACTCATTCACCACTCTTCAAGTAAAAAACCTAGCTCTAACACCCTTGTCAACCACGCTCTTGCCCAGCTTCCATGCATGGCCCCTAATCCTCCCACCACCAGTCATATTTTCAAAAATATCTTCTGGATCAATCTTATAGAAACCCTTCAGTAATTTGAATGTCTCAATCACATCGCCCCTCCTTCGCCTATCGTCCAATCTCTGCAACCCACAAATCTTCAACCTATTCTCATAAGGTTCATTCCACAGACCTGCTATCATCTTGGTCATTCGTCTCTGTATCCTCTCCACTTCCTCCCCATCACGAAGAAACCCTGGTGCCCATAACTGGGCACAGTAGTCCAGATGGGGTCTTATCAAGGCTCGATACAAAGGAACAACAACTTGTTTGTCTCTGCATGTTAAAATATTTTTCAGAAGCCAAGTGATTTGATGAGCTGATTTAGCCACTTTTGCAATGTGCCCCCTAAACTTCAACTCCCTATCCACCAGCACTCCCAAATCCCTGGCCTCATCAATCTCCTGGAGTACGGTTCCACCAATGCGATATACTGCTGCTGTTCTTTTCACCCCAAAGTGCATAACCTTACACTTTGCCACATTAAACTGACATCCATTTTTCCTAGCCCAGTCCTCCAAACTATCGAAATCATCCTGTAAAATTTTGACATCCTGTGCACTCACAATTGCTCTACCCAACTTTGCATCATCAGCAAACAAGTAAACACTTCCTCTCAAATCCTTTCCTATATCATTGATGAACAAATTGAAAAGCAGTGGTCCAAGAACAGAGCCCTGTGGCACTCCACTAGTCACAAGCCGTCTTTTAGACTCCACTCCTGAATAAACCACTCTCTGGTATCTCTCCTTCAACCACCCTCCTATCCATCTCACCAACCCTATATCTATCCCCATCTGCTCCAGTTTACTGATTAGTGTTCCATGTGGTATCCTGTCAAAGGTCTTGGCAAGGTCCAGTAGTAACACTGTAAACCCATTACCCCTATCCAGTTCAGCCGTCACTGTGTTATAAAATGTGAGCAAGTTACTGAGGCATGATCTACCCTTCACAAAACCATGTTGTCCCCCATACAATATCCCATTTTCATCTATCCAATCCTGTATTCTTTTTCTTGACTAATTTCTCTAAGACCTTGACAATGATTCCTGATATGCTAATCGGTCGGTACTTTACAACAGCAGTCTTGGAACCACCTTTATGCAGTGGAACTATTTTCCCCTCTTTCCACCCCCTCGGGACTAACCCAGACCCGAGACTCAAATTAAACAAAATGGTCAAGGGTACTGACAATTCTTTAGCTGCTTCTCGTACGACACGAGCTGGTATACCATCCAATCCCACGGATGTATTGACATTGAGGTTATGCAATAGACTACTCACCTCCACTTCATTCACCACAATTCCTGTATAATCTACTGATTTATTCGTTTCTGCAATGTCACCACCTGGTTGATATATACTTGCAAAGTGCTCACTCAGTAACTCAGCTATCTCAACTGATTCGGTTACCTCCCTACCATCGGCATTCTTTAAAATCATTCTGCCATGTACATTTTTCCTTTTACTTGCTACATATCTAAAAAACTGTTTAGGATTCTCTTTAGCCTGCATGGCCAATGTTCTTTTGTAATCCTTCTTTGCTTTTCTTACCACACTCGTTACCCTTCCGGCCTGAGCTTTATACCATTCATGTGCCTGCCGGTCACCTTTCTCCTTAAATTCCCTCCATAGTTGTTTCTTTTTTTGCAGCTCAAGCTTAATGGTGTTATTCATCCATTTAACCCCTACTTGATTTATTATTCGGACTCTAGGTATACAGTCAGTCATTGCTTCATGCAAACACTTCTTAACTACCTCCCATGCACTGTCGACTTCTAGTCCTTGCAGTTGTACATGCCATGGCACTGAACGAATCAAACTCCTAAGCTTGTCATACTTTCCAGCCCGATAATTTCACATGTACCTTGTGTTAATTGAAAATTCTACACCTTTAGCCACCTCCCAAGTCAAGACCCTATGATCACTCTCACCGATTGGTGAGAATGTGGTCATATTTGTTACAGCCAAATCCTCAGATGTAATTACTAGGTCAAGCACTCTCTGACCCCTAATATTTTCCATTACATGCTGTCGCAGATAGTTATCCCTTAATAACCACATAAAATCCAATTCCTTCCTCCCGTGTGTCTTCTCCTCACTCCAATCAATGCGACCATAGTTGAAATCTCCCATAATAATTACCCTCCTTCCACTCATTTCTTCTACTTGCTTGTGCATACTGTCACCACCATCTTTTCCATCACCTGGTCTATAGCAGCACCCAATTGTATATTTAGTTCTGCTAGCCACAATCTCACACCAAATGGCCTCAAATGTGCTCTTTTCTCTATCCTGCAATTCAACTTCTATTCTCCTTGGCTGTAGCTCATCAGCTATCATCAACAATACTCCCCCCCCCTTTTTATTCTACCTGTCATTCCTGAACACACTATATCCATCACATTCAATCCCACTATCTATATCATCTACAGTCAGCCATGATTCACTAATACCAATAACCTGTGGTCTGGAAGTGCCAACCATGGCCAAAAACTCTTCCTTCTTGTTCCTAATACTCCTAGCATTAGTGTACATGAATTTAAGACCCCATTAGCCCCAACCCTACCTTGATTTGTTGTCCTTATTCGCTCGGGCATATTATATTCATTTATACATTCAAATGCCTCCCTAAGGACTGTATATCTACTCCCCCCCCCTTAACAAATCTAGTTTCCCTGAATTTGCACATCCACTACATTCAGCAACACTTTCTCAAGTCTCCTTACACCCTAACCATTCAAATGCAAGCCATCCATCTTATATAGATCCTTTCGCCCATCGAACTCAATCCACACATCCACACCACTCGTCATACATAACCCACAGATAAAGTCATTCGCAATTATGGCCCTCCTTTTAAATATTTCACTGTCATACCGTGGCAAAAGACTAATCATTCTATCTCTCTCACTCTTTTCTTTTGCTACCTCAAACAATTCATTCAGGTCTTCTATCATTTCCATTTCTTCTCCTTTCAAATCATTCGTACCTGCCACAACAATCATTTCTTTCACCTGTCATACTTTTTATTATTGGCTGGTTCAATCAGTCGACTTTTGCTCATGCACTCTAGCTGCTGTTTTGCCCTTTGTATTGCACCATTCAACAACGAATCCATCAGCTTACTGATTATAATTCAGTGGGGTATCCTGTCAAAGGCTTTTGACAAATCCAGCAGTATCACTGTAAACCCATTATCTTCATCCAACTCAGCTGTCACTGTATTATAAAACAGTGAGCAAGTTACCGAGGCATGACATACCTTTCACAAAGCCATATATCCCATTTCTATCTATCCATTCCTGTATTTTGCTCTGAACCAACAACTTCTCCAATACTTTGACAATAATTCTTGATATGCTGATCGGTTGGTAATTTGCTACATCAGTCTTGGAGTCGCCTTTATGCAATGGAACTATTTTCCCCTCTCTCCACCCTCTCGGGACTAACCCAGAGCTGACTTAAACAATACAGTTATGGGCACTGATAATTCCTTCACAGCTTCACATAAAACTCAACCTGGTATACCATCTAATTTCACAGCTGCATTCACATTAAGGTTCTGTAATATGCTATGCACCTCCATTTCACATATCTAGATTCCCATGTAAGCCTTTGCCTCTCTCATTCCTGCAATATCACCACCTGAATGATATACTGCTGCAAAGTGTTCACTCAGTAATTTTACTATTTCAACTGATTCAGTTACCACCTTACCATCAGCATTCATTAATATCATTCTGCCATAAACATCCTTTCTTTTACTTGCAGCATATCGAAAGAACTGTTTGGGATTATCTTTAGCCTCAATTGCTAATTTTCTTTCATTGTCTGCTTTTGCCATTCTTACTACACTAGTTACCCTTCTAGCTTGTGCCTTATACTTCATGTGCCTGCTAGTCACCTTTCTCCTTAAATTTCTGGAAGTTTTTTTTTTTCCTTCCACTTGGTTAGACTATAAATTTAGTTTAATCCTTTATCCAGGTGTAAACAAACAAAGTTTGCATCTGAAGTATTCAAGACTGAGGCAACTCGTGGTCAAGGTGGACCAAGCTGTTATCACTCCTTGTCTTAGTATATCCCATAATGCAAAGCACATCTCCTTGCAGACATGTATAATGCTATATATTAAAGGAAAGGCCACTATCCAGACTGGTTTCGACCTTTACTGAGGTCTCGTCAGCAGGAGCCAAATCCAGAGGTGGTAATACCAAGGTGGAAGCAATGCAGAAGTCATATTTACCTATACGAGCTGCCAAAAGGTGTCTCACCTTATTATTAAATTACTCTGGATTTAGAGAAAGATGTTGGAAGTTTTTTTTTCTTCCACTTGGTTAGACTATAAATTTAGTTTAATCCTTTATCCAAGTGTAGGCAAACAAAGTTTGCGCTTGACATATCTTCAGGATTTCCTTAAATTTCCTCCACAACTGTTTCTTTTGCAGCTCTAGCTTAATGATGATATTCATCCATTTAACTCCCACTTGATTACAAGATTGATATAAGAAAGCCAAGCTGTGAATAGTGACAAAGCAAAAGAAGTCCTGATAAGACTTTGGTAAGAAGATCAATATCATGAAGAAGGAAAAAATGTTCTGGAGGCTATTGAAAAAAATAAGAAAAGCAGTACCATACAAAAAATCAGATACAAAGTGACAAAACTGAAAAAAAATACTCTGAATGTCTGAAGCAATTACTTGGAAAGACATAAGTGTGATATAAACAATAACAATACTGTAGAAAATATTCAAGAGGAATACAATCTGGAATATATATCAGTATTTGAGGTAGAAAAAGCTATTAGAAACCCGTTTCAAAATGTTACAAGAACTATAGCACATCAGTGCCATGAATGGACTAATAGCTAACGTATGGACTTAAAGCTAATATCTGTTAACATGTTTTTTATACAAATGAAGATCGTCTTGGTAAGGGAGGCTATTCCATATAAAAGATGTAGAAAGGGGGGGGAGAGAGATCAGTTCAGTAATTTTGAAGCTAAATAATCAAGTATGATGATCAGTAGTTGCTCTCATTCTTAGTCTTGAAAGAATATGTAGAAATGATAGTGGCCTGTTCAAGCAGTGCATTGTTCATGAAAGTACATGTAGAAAAGACAAAGTAGAAACTAAATGTGTGTGTGTGTGCATGTGAGAGAGAGAGAAAGCATTTTGATTAATTAATAATCTATGTTTTGAACATAAAGCAATCATACAGGTTTTGGATGCACCATTTGAAACGTATGAGCAGTATTCTGTGATTGGAGAGGTTTAAGAATTATAATATGGTGTCAGAAGTTGTACAGGTTAAAAGTAGTGCCTTGATTAGAAAAGTACATCGAGTTTTTGATAGATGCAGAAGCTATGGCTGAGATGTGCTTATAGCAGGAGACTGCTGTAAGCACATCTCAGCCAAGAAGAGAAATCTGATCATGTTTGACATGATATTATTGAAAGTATGGGGAAGCAACATATCCTTCTTACAAGAAATCAGACAGGACCACGTTTTGGTAGCACTAAAGTTGATTGACAGTTATTTTCACCCAATTAAGAATAGCTAAGAGGATTCCAACAATTTGGCACACAAGGTATATCAAATGAAAAGAGGAATGGAGTGTAATGTCATTAGTGCAGCTATGGATAGGATTTGAAGTTGTGAGAGTAGATCATTTATGCACAAGACAGAGTGGATGTAAGTATAGAACCTAAGGGTACTCCTGCATTAGTGGGAAAATATAAAGAGGAAATCACCTAGTCAGCAAGCAGAAAAGAAGATGATCAGAACCTCTGTGTGACAGATCTGATCAAATATCTTAGAAAATGTTGAGAGGAATGGATAACATTCCACTAGAAATGCTCAACTATAGAAGTATAAAAGTTGTACAAAAACAAAACTGCATAATTCAGAAAGAAAGTCCTGGATCAGAATGATGAATTCTGGATGAATAGAATTCATTGTAGCTTTCTAAGAAAAAAGCACAGCAGCCATCTATAAAAAGTGAAATATTCTGAATGTAAGCATTACAGCTGCTGAGTGTTCCAGGATAGATTTATGCAAGAATGAGAAGAGGCTAAAGGAAAACTTAAAAAAATATGGAGAAAAAAACATGTTAAGCTAAGACAAAATAAGGTTATTGAGATGATCAGATTTTTAATTTAAGACAAATAGCTGAGAAATATTAGAGTACTCAGAAGGATTAGGGCAGTGAACAAATGCACTAATGATAGAATCATTTTAAAAATGAAGATAACAGAAAGGAACTTGACATTAGCATCCAAGAATATGTGTGAGTAGAACTGAAGCTATGTAGTCATAAGCATAAATGGATAGGAAATGTTAGCAAAGTATATGTTTGATGCCAGAATGGCAGGAAAGCCAAGTAATACCAAGATCTAAGTAAACCACTACAGTTGATACCTTAAAAGACCAAAATATAAGATCTGACAATATTGAAATTTTAACAAATAGATTAATCTGCAGGAAGCTAATAATAATGCAAACATTCATGTGCTATCATAGTATTCTGTGTATCCCTTGAGCTTAATAACAGGAATTTCATGATAATAATGATCAATACATTTTTAAGAATGATGACAAATACTTACCCTTATATGACCATCTCCAAATTTCACTCATTACAGTTGTTTCTACAATAATGAAGAGACTATCGATACTTAACTTGTGCTACTTTAAAGCCTCGCAACTAATGAATAACTGCCCGGCATGGATTCCAATGTTGATCAACATTTTTTTTTTTTTTTTTTTTTTTTTAATCAACCACTTTAAGACAAATGCCATGAAAATTAGATTAGATCCCAAACAGATGATATATGTCAGCTTATTAGATTTCTTATTTAATAGATTATTAGATTTATTAGATTTCTTATTTAATAGATTATTAGATTTATTAGATTTCCCAAACCTCTAAATCAATCTGATTGGGTTTGGGACAAAAATCTATTAAGTAAGTTTCCATCATACAATATGTTTTATAACTTCTGCAACTGGCTGCCCACTTTCTATATCCTCAAAACTTTGCAACAAATACAAGCATTCCAAAAGGCTCTATTCCTTAACCTACTTTCTTCTATATTTATCAACAAACTTTTCCAGTTGACTATAAATCCCACACAGTTTTGTTGCCAGTCAATTGCACTTATTTGTCAAACTTTGCACTACAGGAATCACCAAAACTTCCTAAATATCAAATTCTGCAATCTTAAATTCTGATCTTCAAGCCATTCTTCATAAGACTCTAAATGACCTTTTTTAGTACTAGTAAAATTCGATACGGATTGATTTTCACAAAGTAACCTTTACTTTAATCTTACTTTTGACAAAATCAAAATCACTACACAAAATTACATTTTTCTTCTTGAAATAATCTCCAATCTTCCTTGGAATGAACATATCATAAATACTGCCTACTCAGTATCCAAAAACATCATCATCATCAAATTCCTGCCATGTACCCTCAAGGGGTGTACAGGATATGATAGTACTACATGAAAAATTTACATCATTACTAACTTCCTATCTACAATTTCTTCCAAATCAGTCTGTTACTTGTCAAGACCCCAACATTATCAGATCTTATATTTCTATCGTCTAAGGCACTTTGTACTGTATCAATCCGCCTATATCTTGGTCTTCCTCTGGGTCGTTTTCCTGCCAACCTGGCAGAGAACACTTGTTTTGCTAATCTTTCCTCTCCCATTCTATTTAAGTGACCATACCACCTGAGATTAGCTCTGCTAATGCATTCCTGGATGCTGACAATGTCAAGTTCTTTCCTAATATCCTCATTTTTAATATGATATTGCCATTGATGCCATCTGTTCACGCCTCTAATCTTTCTCAGGACTCTCATATCTGCAGTCTCCAGTCTTTGGTCACGTGTTTTACTTCTGACCCAGCTCTCAGATCCATAAGTTAAAACTGGTTTGAACACTGTCTTGTATACAGCTAATTTAGTGTTCCGACTAATTTCTCTCTTATTCCATATGAATTTATTCAATTGACTTCCCACCATACCAGCTTTGCTGATTCTGTTGTCTATTTCTATATTTAATTTACCATCTTCAGTAAATATGGTGCCTAAGTAGCCGAAATGTTTCACTTGTTCCACAGGTTCTCCATTCACAACACAGTTGACATTTTCAATGATTCTACCTATTTTCATTGTCTTTGTCTTTTTATTGCTGACCTTCATACCATGTCTATTACAACAGCTATTCAATTTAGTCAGAGAATCTTGCAGACTTGTAGCCGATTTATTTAGAAGTATAACATCATTTGCATAAAGCAAAGAGCTGACATTAACATCTCCAATTTTGATATCAGGTTTAATACCACTTTCCTTCATAATGTGAACCATATAGATAATGAATAACAGAGGGGATAATGTACACCCTTGTCTCACACCAGATTTAACATTAAACCATCTTCCTGTACTTCCTTCAATTCTAACTGCTGACTTACAACTCAAATAAAGACTAAGTATTGCTTGATATAATGCCCCATTGACACCATATAACTGCAGCTTATTGAATAGCTTCTCTCTTGGCACCTTGTCATATGCCTTTTCCAAATCGACAAAACTTAAATACAGATCTTTGTTATATTCCCATGCTTTCTCCACTATTTGTCGTAAAGTGAAGATCTGATCCTGACAGCCTCTATTTGGCTTGAATCCAGCTTGTTCTTCACCAAGCTTTTCTTCCACAATTCTTCTCAACCGTTTCTCAAGTATACTTGCATAGATCTTGCCGGGAACACTCAGTAGGGAAATACCTCTGTAATTCTCACATTCAGTTTTATTTCCCTTTTTATATATGGGTACTATGAGAGCTCTACTCCAATCATCAGGAATTCGTCCCTCTGTCCAGGCTTTCTGAACTATGCAGTGCAGCCACTGTAAGACTTTTATACCACCATACTTCAGCATTTCTGGTCGAATATCATCTACTCCTGCTGCCTTTCCACATTTCAAGCCTTTGATGGCTTTTTCTACTTCAAGTATAGATATGTATTCCTGACTGCATGCCTGGTCAGTGTTTTTTATCACTGTGCTGTCATCACTGCTTGTTTCATTTAGCAGTTTTTCAAAGTAATTACTCCATACTTCAAGGATATCTTTTTCTCCTGTTTTCATGTCAGCTTTATCATCTCTAACTCCTTTTACAGCACTCTTTCCTCCATTCCTAAGCTTCTTCAACAACCCCCAGAATATTTTGCCACCTTCTTGATATTTATTTTCTATATTCTTGCCAAAGTCCTCCCATGACTTTTGTTTAGCTAGTTTTACACACTGTTTAGCTTTCTTACATTTGTCTCTGTATTCTGTAAGAGTAAAAGCTGACTTATTTGCCAGTAACTTTTGATATGCTTTCTTCTTTTCCTTCACTGCCTCTTTAACTTCCTGTGTCCACCAGGGAGTTCTGATTTTTTTATCCTTGCACACAACCTCACCACATGTCTCTCTTGCAGAATCAATCAATGTTTTCTTCAGAGTTTGCCACTGAATCTCCAAGGTTTGATTCCTGTTCTCAAACTCTTTCATTTTCTTTTCAATAATCTTTCTGTATTTTAGTCTGCAGTTCACATCTGAGAGCTGCTCAACTTTTATTCGCTTTAAAACTTTCTTGCATGTTATACTTTTCAATATGAAATTCAATTTTATTCTGATCAAGACTAAATAGTGATCACTTCCAAATCCTCTGTACACTCTGGTGTCATGTACCAGGGAGAAAACATGACTATCAACAATAACATAGTCAATAAGACTATTCTTATTCCTAGCCTCTTCTCTCCATGTGAATTTGTGCACATTTTTATGTTGGAACATGGTGTTAGTAATAACCAGTCCATGTCCTGAGCAGAAATCCAACAGATATTTGCCATTATTATTAGCTTTGCTCTTTTCTCCAAATTTTCCCAAAATATTTTTGTATGTCTCACAATCATTTCCTACTCTGCTATTTAGATCCCCAACAAGGACCAACTTTTCCTTTTTCATTGTGTCAGTTGCTTTTTCGAAAGCTTCAAAAAATTCCTCCACTTCTACCTTAGTAGAACCTTCTGTGGGACCATAGGCACAAATAAGTCTCATTGTCCAGTTCCCCATTCTCATATTTTCCCACATTACTCTACTTGAGACTGACTGCCATTCAAGAAGATTAGCCTCGTATTTTGTGTTGAATACATGGCTACTCCTTTTCCTTGATTGTCATTGCCTGAATATCGATCTGGTACTTATCTAATTCCTCAGCTAGCTCCATTTCTTTGCCATTCAGGCTTCTTATGTTGATAGTACCGATCTTTAACTCTGGTGATGTTGAGTTGGAGTTTGTTTTCAGATTTGTATCCAAAAACAAGTGTTTTTAAATGTCATTCAGAAAAATTAGGTTGATCATTGATTCATCTGTTACCTACTCTTTCAGATATTTGATATGTGCCGTTTACATTTTCTACATGTTCACTGTTCATTATAACTGGCATCGATAATTCTCCCATTCTTCAAAATCTGTTCAAACACATGCAACAAATACTCAATACCTCAGTATTCAAAACTGAGAAAGCTTTTCTTCCTCTCCATTCATTCTACTGTTGTCTTTTAGAATCATCCCACTTATTGCTAAATTGCCTTAATTTCTTTCTTAATCTTAATTGCTTTCTTTCTTAATCGCCTCCGTAGCACGATTGGAAGGATGACAGTACATTGCACCCTTCGATTAGAAAAGGGCCAGAGTTCGATTCTCGTCGTAACAAGAGGAATCTTTATATGGACTTTTCTCATATGGAGGTAGCAGGGTTTTTACTCCCGGAAACTTAGGTTTTTCATCCCACATAGACAAATTGGCCCTTCAGAATACATGCAATTTGCAGACAAAAAATACTAGTTGTGGTGGTGGGCAGTAGACAGCATTGATGTAGCTGATTGATAGTAGAGGTTTTCAGTGTAGTGGTGGAAACAGAGTTATAAAGTAGGTGTCCTCCTACGATGAGTCTTTGGACTCCTTGGAGGTGTCACGAATAATAATAATAAATAATACAACCTGCAAGTCTTCAGATTCCATGCTAATAACTCCTCTCCCCCTGCCCTCATTCGAACAGTGCTAACATACTATAGGTTGAAATGTGCATGAGATTGCCAAAAAAACACAAGATAAAAAATATAAATTTGATAACAAAATAAACATTAATAGCACATTATTACAATGAAAATCCTCTGTATAAAGATTGACTCATATGAAAAATTGTAAGTATTAAGGCATTTTTTTTTTTTTTGAATTTCAAAACAAACTACGCACAAGCAACATAAATGAATCAACAATGCAAACATGACATCGCCCAAGAGAATAACATAGGGTAGCAGGTCTGAATTGCTCCAAAACTCTAACATTTTTTTTTTTTTTTTTTTTTTAAATAACGAAACCTGTGGTGCGTTCATAATTAGAAGAAACACATGTATAAACCACAGTGAAAATTATTTAATTGTAAATATTTCATCCTAAGTATCTTAGGACATCATCAGTACAGTATTTAAACAAAATTAGGAATAACATACAGTTAGGGCGCATGATTACAATAGAATCTCATGAAAATGTGCATAACGTGTTAAAGTAGTACAAAAAAAAAAAAATTTATTATTTAACACAATTTTGTATGATAATTTCCCATACTTTAGGAATAGTAAGAACGTCGTTGCGGTTTAGGTTTGGTCTGTGTAGTAGGGCTTCAGAACTTCAAAAATATTCACTTTTGAACCCAAACCAAAAATTTGGCTAAGATATGTCGATGATGTATTTGCAGTCTGGAATCATCCCGAACCTGAATTACAACTGTTTCTAGATAAAATTAACCTTCATCATTGCATCAACTTTACGTTAGAAAAAGAATCTCCACAGGGTATCTCTTTTTTGGATTTACACATCCAAAGAAAAGAAGACGGTTCCATCGCCACGTCCGTCTTTCGCAAGCCTACATTCTCAGGTCGCTACATTCACAATTCTTCTGCTCATCATCCATCTCAGAAATCTGGCATTATTAAATCACTAGTTTCCAGAGCACACAAATTCTGCTCCTCTGTAGAATCTTTAAACCAGGAATTAGAATTTATCAAAAATACAGCCATCCTAAATGGATATAATCCCAAAACAACTCAAAAAATCAGTCACTTCTGCATACATCAAACCAGACAGGAAGAAGTGCATAGGATTCCCATACCTTACGTTAAGGCATCTCAGAACGTCTTTCTAAAATTATGAAGAAATACAATTTTGCCACTACTTACAAACCTATCAACCAAATTTACAACTTATTACCTTCTCCTAAGGACAAATTCTCACCCTTGATGTTATGAGATTCCATGCTCATGCAAATTATCTTACTTTGGACAGACAGGTAGGTCTGTTCAGAAACGCATCTCGGAACATCAAGACCACATTCGTCTTCTTAAACCGCAGAAATCTGGCCTCTCTCAACACGGAATTGAAAATCCAAACCATAGGATCCATTGGGAAAAGGCTAAACTTTTACATAGATCTTTATTTAAACATGAACGTTTATACAAAGAAAGTTCTGAAGCCCTACTACACAGACCAAACCTAAACCGCAACGACGTTCTTACTATTCCTAAAGTATGGGAAATTATCATACAAAATTGTGTTAAATAATTAATGTTTTTTTTTTTTGTACTACTCTAACACGTTATGCACGTTTTCATGAGATTCTATTGTAATCATGCACCCTAACTGTATGTTATTCCTAATTTTGTTTAAATACTGTAATAATGATGTCCTAAGATACTTAGGATGAAATATTTACAATTAAATAATTTTCACTGTGGTTTATACATGTGTTTCTTCTAATTAAAACTCTAACAATCACAGTTGTGTGTGTGAAAAAATTGGCCTGAGCGAATGGTGCCAAGAACAATTTCCCATAAAGGGGATAAACCTAACTGTATCAGATCAGATCTATTTAGATTATGGCAATATATAACCAAGTTTCATATCTCTTTATACAACCATTTAATCAGAAAAAGTTATGTAGGAATTGAGTTTTCTTTCAAAAAATCCCATGCCTGGAGGAGATTGCATTTTGTCAAGTCCAGACTATATCAGATAAAAAGAATTTAATATATGTTATATGTTCCTCACAATGAACAGCTACAGATTTCCTGATTAGGATAAAGAACAACAGACCACAGGTGCAAGGAAAGGATAAACAGCAGGTAGGCCAAAAAGAAAAGTCTGCCCTTTGCAGAGTCTAGAAAGGAGGTAAATTTGCTGATTGGGCAAAAGGCAACCTCAGATACCAATGGATTTAATTGTGAATGCATTCAGATACACCAATAACAGTTGACATTTTCCTAAGAGACTGATGGAAGAGAAACTACAACTGTTAGTGACCTTGTTAACAAATGACGCAATGTAGTCATTATACAAGACTGGCTACAATGAAGAACCAGGAGACATAGGAAAGAAACAGATTGATATTTTCTATTTCTAGAGGAAACTGTACCTGAGGGTGAACAACATTAATCACAGTAAAAAAGGCCTGAACTTCAGATGTAAAGATATCATCTATGTATCTGTACCATACCGAAGTTCTATGTTGGATGTATGGAGATGTCAATGTTGGCAAAGTGTTCAATAAAGCAGTTCACCAGTGTGCAAGAAAGAAGACAATCAATGGCCATGCTGTCTTTTTGTGAGTAAATGTTGACATGAATTAACACGAACGGATGATAAAATTGAAAAGATGAATAATATCTGGCAGGACAGTGATTATTAACATCAGTTACTCACCAAATAAAGATTCAGTGCAATTCTGAGGAAAACATTCCGCTCTTCTGTTCACAAGAAGAATACTACTAATGAATAATTTCCAAGACACATCAAGTAACAAAAAAAAAAAAATATTGCTTGTTATACATCTACACAAATTATAAATGTTAGAGGCAAGAATGTCTTTTGCCATAACCTACAAAACAATGTTACAAATTCAAAGAGAATACCCAAATGTGAAAATATATAATTAGTGATTATAATGAAGGAGTCCATAAACAATAAAACCAAACTATTCTAGAATCAACATGAGTGATTATAAATAAGTGTGCTATTTGATGAATACATGACTCATGCTTGGACTTCAAAAATCTGAGCTACACAATTTCAAATATTAAATAAATAAAAAATTCTCTAATGCCTTTTATTTCCCAAAAGGGAATAAGGCAAATCCATGAAGTCTGAACTTTTTGAAGATCAATAGGTAGCCAGTCTCCAACCTTAGCCATCAATGATAGCCAGTCCAACGCTATGAATGATTTCTTGACCTCGGAGGAGAGTGTGGAAGACAACAGTCAATATCTCACAGTCCCTAATACTGTCTAAAAATGTGCAAGTTCTAGGATTCATTTTCTCAAGTTGCAAGATTAAAAATTTTGTGGAAGAGAAAACCCTACATATCTGTGCCAAATGATCCACTAATTTGGAAACTTTGGTGCAGGAAAAGACCTACAAAAAGTTCTTTTAGTCAACAACCAGAATCAAACTTAAAAAAGGATTTTCTTCCAACAGTCTAGCTCTATGGAAGCAAATACCATTTCCACAAGACTACATCAGAACTTATAAATATTAGTATACATTTATAAAATAAAAATGAGTGTTTATGGAGGTTAAAAAATACCTGGTCCAGCTGTTACTGCAGCTACACCCACACTTCCTGAAAGACGAGCCACTGCATCTGCAGCAAAAACAGCTGTTGCCTGAAAATGAAAGACGTAATTTATACACACAAAAAACTAATAAGTTAATTAAAATTATAATGCTATATAGAATACAATATAGATGGTTTACAGATTATATTAGCACACCTGGAGAAAATATAACTATTAAAAATAAATACAGGGGGTGCTTAAGGGTCAAAGCTGTATAACTGAGAGCAGACCGCCACATAGCCTTCAATGCGGAGAACTGACCAGGGCTTTCACCTTCTCATAGTGCACCCTGTTAGGTATCTACCTGGATACTGAATGAATGAGGATGGGCTGGCAATTTGGGATTTAGCCAACCAAATTGTATTCTTATTGGCTTAAGCCAAAATATAAAATGATGGTACAATATTACAGAATTTCATGATGGCTAGGGTGTCATCCAGTTAAACAAGGCCCTGTTGTTTTTGCCAGAATGAACCAGAGTGAACAGCAAAAAGGCAACTATTGGAAAAATCCTAAAATCCACCCCAACTTTTCATCACCAGAATTCAAGATCAGTACTATTCAACATAAGAAGCCTGAATGGCAAAGAAATGGAGTTAGCTGAGGAATTTGATAAGTACCAGATCGACATAATAGGGTTGACTGAAACAAAAAAGACAAAATCTGGTGAGATTTTTCTGAGGAATAAATACAAAATCTTATATTCAGGCAATGACAATCATGGAAAAGAAGGTGTAGATATAGCATTGAACACGAAATACGAGGCTAATCTTCCTGAATGGCAAGCAATATCAGTAGACTGATGTGGGAAAATATCAGAATGGGGAACTGGACAATAAAACTTTAAATAAAACTTATTTGTGCTTATGGTCCCACAGAAGGTTCTACTAAGGTAGAAGTGGAGGAATTTTTTGAGACTTCAGAGAAAGTAACTGACACAATGAAAAAGGAAAAGTTGGTCCTTATTAGGGATCTAAATAGAATAGAAAATGATTGTCAGACGTACAAAAATATTTTGGGAAAATCTGGAGAAAAGAGCAAAGCTAAATAAAACTGGCAAATACCTGTTGGATTTCTGCTGAGGACATGGACTGGTTATTACTAACACAATGTTCTACATAAAAATGTGCACAAATTCACATGGAGTAAGGAGTAAGGCAAGGAATAAGAAAGTCTCATTGACTATGTTATTGTTGATAGTTGATTACCTAAAAGATAACAACAGATAAAAGAAAAAAATAGCAGATTACCTAAAAGAAACCAAAATCAATCAATGAAGATATAAAAGAAAATGGAAAACTTTGATAAAGATAATTCATAAAGCAGTCAAATAAAATCAAATAAAATATTAAAAAGAAAAACATTAAGAATTTGAATACATATATGGAAAATGCAATAAAAGAAAAACAAATGTATACAAATCATTCCTTCAAAAATATACAAAGGAAATAGAAGAAATATATAAAAACAAAAGAAAAATAGATAAAACCAAAGTACAGAAAGTGGACTAAGATTCTTAAGAGAGATTTATTAATAAAATATTAGACGTACATGGAAGACAAAACATAGCCTACAAAATATTAAACAATGAAGAAATTAAACAATGAAGAAAGAGATACAGAACAAATCAACATAATACAAGAGAAACAATGGGCAGAATATTATAAGAATTTATGATATGACCAAAATTTAATAACAGAAAACAATAATGAAGAAATCAGTACTGATATAGAACCAATTAGATTAAAAGCACTAAAGGAATCAAAAATACAAAATCAGCCAGATTAGATGACCTAAATACAGATCTTTGGAAATATGGTGGAGAATATTTACATCCCAGAATTCTTAAAATTAATAAATAACTGTTGGAGGAAATATGAGGTTACATCAAAAGGGTCAAAAGCTAAGGTTATATCAATATTTAAGAAAGGAGACAGAGATGATTATGAAAATTAGAAGAATAAATTTATTAAATACATGTTATAAAATTTACAGTAAAATCCTAATTAAAGACTTAGAAATATTGCAAACAATCTGCTGTCAGAACAAAATGTTTCAAGACATGGAAGATCATGTATAGCCAATATTTGTGTTGAAAAAGACAAAAATTTAATGTACAGGTTTATCTGGCCTTTATAGATTAGGAAAAAGCTTTTTTAAAAATACAGAGAAAAATTATGGAATATAATGAAAAAACAAGGATTCCACCACTACATTTGGTACAAGCTATACAAAGTTTATATAAAGATACAAAAATACAGTATAGTTAGGTAATAAATTAACAGAAGAGGTTGAAATTAATCAAGGTGTTAAACAGAGATGTGGTTAATCTCCACTATTCCACCCACCCGCCCACACACACAATTCTCCATTTATACGGTAGATTGGCTCCAGAAAAAAACACATGTAAAAAAGAATACAGTGCAAAAAAGAATACATGAAAAAATAGAAGAATGGTTCCAGATGTGAAAACCTGACATGAACAATAAGATATTTTCAAACAAAACATATGAAAATCATTGAATAAAACTATTTAATTTTAATGGACTATTTTTTATTTTAAATATTTATTTAAAATATACACGTTTCTTAAAGAAAATAGTGTGTCACTAATAAAACAGAAATTCGAAAATACAACTGTGCATGATTATTAGTTAAATTTTATTCACAGTCACTTTCTGACAATAGCTGCATTCTTTTGTGTGAGACTGGAATTAAATCACTTCAGTCACTTGAAACACTGGCCGTCCTGTTCATACTGCAATGACGAAACATTTTCTTTAGTAAAAAGAACTAAATTAGCACTAATTTCCAATAATTCCGAAGGTTGATATATTTTTTTTTACCACGAACTATGTAATTAATCATTGAGATCCTGTTTCGACTAGAACTTTGTATAATTCTTCATATTGTGCCGGTCGATTGGTAGAGCCTCTGCTACTACTGGCTCAGTTAAGTAAGTTTGAGCATGGTTAGTAGTTGGAAGGGGACCAATCATTCGATGCTGTTGCACACTCTCCCTTGATGAGTCTTTGGACTCCCTGGAGGTGTCAAATAATAATAATAATAATATATGACTTTAGTTCACGTTTAAGCTATTCAGCATTTGGATCATGTGTAAGAAAATGACTTTGCAATTTACTAGCCATTTGAAGCCCTTCTTTAATTAATCCTGCAGTGAGTGGAATCTCATCATTACTTTTCTTTTTCATCGAGAATCTCAAGGACAGCTATTATTTCACCACTACTAACAGCCTTATCAACTATCAGTTCTTCAATATCTGCAGATGAAAAATCATCAAATCCTTCTCCGCAACAACTGCATGTGCTAATCTGATGATATTGGGATATTCAGTTGTATGCAAAGGTACAGGGTTTTTTCTTTTTCACACATTCTGGCCAAGTAGAAATTTAAGAAAGGAGACGGAGATGATTGTGAAAATTAGAGGAATAAAGCTTTCCAGCATGCATTTAAAGTTGATGGTTTAAATTGTGATAACGCCAACTCAGTAAGTTTGGTGAAATTTTTTTATTCAAAAAAAATTTCTTCTACACATCAGTAACTAAGTAAATTAACCTTATCTAGTTTATCCAAAATGTATCGGAATGTTCTTCTTATGTAGTAAGTTTTAAAGGTAGCGATCACACCCTGGTCTAGTAGTTGTATTAAGCATGTTGTATTAGGTGGAAGAAAACAAAATTCCACATTCATGTGTTCTAAAACAGGATGGCCAGGTGCACTGTCTATAATCAATAAAACTTTAAAGTCCAGATTTTTTTCCCCCATCAAATAGCATTTAATTTCTAGAACAAAACATTGATGGAACCATTCATTAAAAATTTCTTTTTTAACACAATCTTTCTTATTTGCCTTCCAGTGCACTGGCAACATGTTAAAATCCACACCTTTCATTGCCTACAGTCTTAGGGATCGATTAATAAGTAATGGTTTTAATACACTATCCTTAGCTGCTTTAAAGCCACCAACACTTTTTTGTTATTTCACTATTTAAGTTCTACTTTGCATTTTTTTTCCAAAAAAGGCCAGTCTCATCTGTATCACACATTTTTCACACATTCTGTGGTGTAGGGTAATCCCTGATATTTAAGACATCGAGGGAGGGGGGTTCCCCAAAATTCAAGTTTACTGAATTATTTCCTACAATGGTACATATGTATCATTCTAGGAAATGATAATTATAATGGAAATACCCTTTTTTTTTTTTTTTTAACAGAACTGAATCCAAACAGAAATTTTAAAAATAAGTGTCATTTGAACAGTGTTAAATCAAAATATACCATTTAAAAATAGAATTGCTTTTGTTTTCTAAATCTTGTTTAAAAAAAAGCCATGTAAAAAGAGAATTAGCTGTGTGTGTGTGTGTGGACCTTCTTCTTCTTATTGTGCTATCTTCTATCGAAGGTCAGCGACCATCTTGGCGAACAAACTGCTCTTTCCTGTCCACGTCTTGATGTTGTCAAACCATTATATTCTTTTTCTTCCTCTAGTTCCTTTGCCATCAATTCTTCCTACCAAAATAGTTTATAGAAGTTGGTATTTGCTGTTTCTCATGATGTGTCCAAGATATGTTTTTCATTTCTTGATTATTTGTACAAGATGTTTAGCTTTGCCAATGGATTTTAAGACATCTTCATTGGTAATTTTTTCTGTCCATGATATCTTTAGCATTCTTCTGTATAGCCACATCTCAAAGGCTTCGATTTTCTTGATGGTTGCCGCCTTCAATGTCCATGTTTCAACCATAGAGCAGAATAGACCACACGTAAATTTTCAGCATTCAGCATCTGACTTCCATGTTTAGGTCTTTATTGCAGAATAGTGTTCTCATTTTCATGAAGGACTGCCGTGCAACTTCAATCCTTGTCTTTATATCTATTTCTGGATCCCACCGTTCATTAAGCCAGCAACCAAGATATTTATATCTTGACACTTGATCAATATTTTTCCCATTGAGTGTCAGTTTCATTGATGAGGCTGGATGTTTGCTGATGATCATGTATTTTGTCTTGTTGATGTTTATATTTATTCCCATTCTTTGGCTTTCTATGTATACTCTGTCAACGAGTTTTTGGAGATTCATAATGTTATCTGCAATTAGCACGGTGTCATCTGCATATCGTAGGTTGTTAACAATCTTTCCATTTATTGTGATTCCCTCTGGACATTCTTCCAATGCTTTTTTAAAGATTACCTCTGCATATATGTTGAACAGGAGTGGTGAGAGCACACATCCTTGTCTCACTCCTCTTTTGATGTTAATATCACTGGTGGTAATGTTGTCTAATTGAACGGTAGCTGACTGATTCCAATACAGATTTGTTATTAGTCTTATGTCTTGTTCGTCTAGCCTTATTTGTTGAAGGATTTCTATTAAGTTGGTGTGTCTGACTTTGTCGAATGCTTTTTCAAAATCTATGAAACACATAAAGATTTCTGTTTTTCTATGCATTTTTGTATCAATATTTGGGTACAGAAAAGGGCCTCTCTAGTACCAAAACCATTCCGAAAGCCGAATTGTGTTTCACTTAGAGTTTCTTCACTTTTTCTATAAATGCGATTCTGAATTACTTTCAAAAATATTTTTAATGTTTGGCTCATTAGACTAATAAGTCTGAAGTCACCACAGGAATTCGCTTTGGGTTTCTTTGGGATAGTGATAAATGTAGATTTGAGCCAATCTGATGGAAATTCATCACTTTCATATAT
Organism: Typopeltis vanoorti; assembly: GCF_054136105.1. Taxonomy (NCBI): domain Eukaryota; kingdom Metazoa; phylum Arthropoda; class Arachnida; order Uropygi; family Thelyphonidae; genus Typopeltis; species Typopeltis vanoorti. Next base: position 78,943,839 of record NC_143568.1, read on the forward strand.
TTTATTAAATAGTTTTTCAAGAAGTTTGATGTTATCTGGTTCGATTAATTTTAAAAATTCTGTTTGCACACCATCTGGTCCACTGGCTTTTCCTGTTTTACTTGTTTGTATAGCATTCTCTATTTCGCATTTCATGATTGCTGGTCCTTGAATGTTATCTTTTATATTTATAGGCTTCTGTCTAGTATCATTGAAAAGTTCTGTTACATATTTTATCCAAATCTGTGCTTTATTCTCTTCTTCTAGAACTATTTTTCCATTTTCGTCTCTTAGAGACACTATTTGCTTTTTCCTCAGTTTTCCGGAAATTTCGTTGATTTTCTTATACAGATTGAAATTATCATGTTGTTTCTGAAGCAGTTCAATTTCAGTACATAAATTTTTCATCCAATTTTCCTTGGCTTCTTTTATTTTTTTCTTGATGATGTTATGTGTTTCTGTATACCTGGCTAGGTCTTTGTTTTTATACATTCTTCTTGTATCAATAAGAGAAAGAATCTCATCTGTCATCCATTCCTGTTGTTTTATATTATTCACATAACCTACTTCTTCAATACTTGTTGTTACGATGGCATTCTTTAAGCTATTCCAAAGAGATTCCACACTTTTATTTTCTTCTATGTTAATCTGTTGTAATCGCAGGTTAAGCTGTGTCTTGGCACTTTTATTTATGTTCGGGTCTTTCAGTTTTTCTACATCAATTTTCTTTTTCTTCTTTTGTGATTTTTTAGCTGATTTTAATCTAAGACATACTTCTGCAACTATGGGATTGTGGTCTGATGAGATATCTGCTCCAGGATAAGTCTTTGCACTCTTTATACTACTGTGGAATCTTTTATTTATCAGTATATAATCAATTTGATTTCTGACAATATTATGTTGGTTATCTTGAGGCGATTTCCAAGTGTACAGTCTTCTTGGTGGAAGTTTAAACCAGGTATTTGCTATTGTTAGATCTTCTTCCTGACAGAATTGGACTAGGCGATCTCCTCTGTCATTTCTGGTGCCTAAGCCATGTTCGCCAACAATTTCTCCATCACCCCCTCTTCCCACTTTTGCATTGAAGTCACCCATCACTATGTTTATATCATGTTTCTTTGTTAGGTTTTTAATCTCTTTTAGGTGTTCATAAAACTCTTCAACATCTTCTTCACTTTTGTCAGCTGTGGGTGCATAAGCTTGGATGATATTTATGTTAACGGGGTTTCCCTTAAGTTGTAACAGCATTATCCTTTCAGAAAATGGAATCCAATTTATTACTGATTTATTGATTTCTTCATCTACTATTACAGCTACACCATGTCGATGTTTGTTCTCATCATTCCCAGAGTAATACATTGTCATATTATCTTGCTGACACTTTCCAGATCCTGGCCATCTTGTCTCGCAAATTCCCAAAATCCGGATGCCCAGCCTCTTCATTTCTCTTGTGGCATTTCTTAATTTGCCAGCTTCATACAGAGTTCTGACATTCCAAGTTGCAATTTTAAAAGTGGACACCATTTTGAGCACGGAGATTCTTCGCACCCCTGTCCCATTTAAGGGACGCCGGGAACTTGGGGCCAATTGTAAGGGTTTGCTCGCCATGGTGGTTGTTCTGGAGATAAGGTAGAGCAGTAGTTTCTCCGTTTGCTTTCTGCTCCGCAGTATTACAGACGTACACAATATAATCATATTGCCATCTGCAAATCTCTGATCACAAGCTTTTCCGTCATCATTTGGCTTCAACCTTGTGTCAGTACTGACAATGCTGCTTCCCAATGTCAGGGGCGGTGACCCCAGCAGGTACTTATTTAATGGCGGCACTACTCGCCATGTCACCGAGTTGTCATTGGGCTTTGTGAGGTTTTAAGTGAGACAGAGTTGCCACTTCTGCTCCCCCCACGCCCTGATAGCTCAGTCGCTGTTGGTCCACGGCTGCTTATTCGCCAGATTGCTCTGCTTATATCGCAGCTAACCTCCATATCTGAAGGCTGTTCCCCGATCCACCACCTGGGGACGCACCCAGTAGTAGTCAGCTCTGCCCCGGGTGGAAAACCAATAAAACCAGAAGAACTGTTATCGATACAATGCTGCATTCAGATTACAAGATAACGAAATTAACCTTCAAAAATCAGTTTTTGAATTAAACAAAATAAGTCAACAATACAATTTAAAAATTTGCAAAAGAAAACAAAAGACATGGCATTTAAAGGTCAAGATCATGTTAGATCAAAAAGAGCCATAGAAAATAAAATAGAACAAGCAACAGTTTAATTATTTAGGCTGGATAATAACATATCTAAAAGATAAAGATGGGAAGAAAAAAAAAAAGAAAAAGAAATTTTGGAAAATTTGTGGAACAATTAAAAGGAGACAAAATAAAAAAATTAAAAGAAAGACAAGAAACTAAACTGAAATTTTAAAGTAATGGCCACTCCATATTCAGAAACATGAACTGTTAAAAATAAAGATGAAAGTAAAATACAAGAAATGTGATTTTTAACACCAATTAAGGATGCACAAAAGTGGACCATATAAAAAATGAAGACAGAAGAGAGCTAGATATTTACAACATAAATCACCAAGGAATATAGAGAGAAATAGAAAGAACATCCATTTAAGATGGAAAGATATTGGCTATCAAAAGAGGTGGATAAATATACACCTAAGGATAAGAGAGAAGACCAGCTGCAAGATGTAAAGACCAGTGAAGCAGAAACAGCAAATACCTACTCCTTGAAGAGAAGAACTAGCATATTGGTTTTTTTATTCTATATTTCCATACAATAATGTATTGCCATATGTCTCTGCAGCCTCTTTATTAATATAATTATTATTATGATGTCATAAGGATGTTTAATGAGAGAGCATTTGATACCATCTTGCATAATAGCATCTTTATTACCTGCCTCTGCGCTCTGTCCAAGGTTAATTTATCCCTGCAGACCAAATCTGAGCACAATAGTCCAGGTGTGGTCTGATCAAGGCTTTATACAATGGAATGAAAACACATATCTCTGCTGGTCAACATTCTTCTCTGGGTTATGAGTAAGTGGTAAGATAATGCCATTGCATAAGGGTGGCAGCAGCAGACTAGAAGTGTCAAACTATAGACTAGTTTGTATTTTTTTTATTATTATTACGGGTATCTCCATGGAGTCAGTAGACTCATCGTGGGAGACCCAAACTAGCAAAACAATATCTGTCATATCTCTTCTTGAATTCATTTACAGACGAAGAGCTCACAACTAAGTCAGGCAATGAATTCCACTCATTCACCACCCTCCAGGCAAAAAACCTTGTTCTGACACCTTTGTTAACCACACTCTTCTTTAATTTCCAGAGATGACCTCTTGTTCTTCCATCACTATCACACAGCTGAAACATTTCCCCTGCATCAATCCTATAAAAACCTTTTAGTAATTTGAATGTTTCTATCATATCCCCTCTTCTTCGCCTATCAACCAATCTCTGCAATCCACAAGCTCTCAATCTATCAATGTAGGGAGCATTTTTTATATCACTCACCAACTTGGTCACTCTTCTCTGAACCCTCTCCACAGCCTCCTCATCTCCAAGGAATCCAGGTGACCAGACCTGAGCACAGTAATCCAAATGTGGAAGTATCAATGCTTTATAAAGGGGAATAATAACCTCTTTATCTCTGGATGTCAGTGTGTTCCTCAACAACCAAGTAATCCTATGTGCAATCTTGGACACCTTAGCAATGTGTCCTCTGAACTTCATCTCCCTATCTACCAATACCCCTAAGTCCCTAGCCTCATCAATCTCTTGGAGTACCTTTCCATCGATGTAGTACACAGCTGGTAATCTTTTAATCCCAAAATGCATGACTTTACACTTTTCCACATTGAACTGACATCCATTTTCTTTTGCCCATTTTACCAGCTTATTTAAATCCTCCTGCAAACTTTCAACATCAGCTTGATTTTTTATTGCACTACACAACTTTGCATCATCAGCAAACAACTGAATATCTCCCTTTAAGCCGTTTCCTATATCATTTATATACAAATTAAACAACATTGGCCCAAGCACAGAGCCCTGAGGCACACCACTGGTCACCTGCCTCATTCTGGACTCGGCTCCTCCATACACCACCTTATGGTATCTCTCCCTGAGCCATTCTCCTATCCATATCACCAATTTAATATCCATTTCCATCTGCTCCAATTTGCGTAACAGTGTTCTATGGGGTATCCTGTCAAAAGCCTTAGCAAAATCCAGAAGTACCACTGTGTAGCCAGTTCCTTTGTCCAACTCAGATGTTATTCTATTATGAATAGTTAATAGATTGCTAAGGCAGGATCTACCTTTAACAAAACTATGTTGGCCTCTATAGAGTATCATATCCTGATCCACCCATTCTTGAATTTTGTCTTTAACCAACTTTTCCAATACTTTTACCACTACTCCTGAGATGGTGATCGGTCTGTAATTCAATACCGCAGTTTTAGAGCCACCCTTATGCAAAGGAACCACTTTGCCTAACTTCCACTCCCTAGGGACCATACCAGAGTTCAAACTTAAGTTAAATATCCAGGTGAGAGGGGTTGACAATTCATTTGCACATTCACGCAACACCCGAGCTGATATTCCATCTAAGCCTACCGCAGTGTTTGCATTTAAGTTTTGCAATATATTTAATACCTCTGATTCTTTAGCTTCAATTCTCACATTAGGTATTGCTGTAGGTATAGAGATATCCTCACTTGGGTGATAGACTTTTGAAAAGTGATCACTCAGTAACTCGACTATTACATCTGATTTTGTCACCTCAATACCATCAGCACCCACTAAGGTTATCCTTCCGAAGTCATTCTTCCTCTTACTTGCCACATAGCGGAAGAACTCTTTGGGATTACCCTTGATCTCTTTGGCTAAGGTCTTCTCATAATCTGATTTAGCTTTTCTTACTATGCTGGTAACCTTCCTAGCTTGAGCCTTGTACTGCTCATGGGTGTCCTGATCGCCTTTCTCCTTGTAAATTCTCCATAACATTTTCTTTTTTTGCAGTTCAAGCTTGATACTACTGCTCATCCATCTAATGCCTGCCTTGTTTGACCTCTTAACCATAGGGACACAATCTGATATTGCTTTCCTCAGATACCCACTGATTTTATCCCAAGCACTGCTAACATCTTTCCCTTGCAATATGTTCTGCCATGGGATGGCTGCAAGCTCACTCCGAAGCTTGTTATAATTGCCTAACCTGTAGTTCCGTGCATACCCCTTCTTAATAGAAAAATCCACAGATTTTGCAACCTCCCAAGTCAATACCACATGATCGCTTTCACCAACTGGAGGTAACGAGGACACCTTACTTATGCATATAACCTCTGAACCAATAACCAGGTCCAACACTCTCACACCACGTGTCCCTTCAGTTACGTGCTGTTTCAAGTAATTATCTCGTAGAAGATGTATGAATTCCATTTCCTTTTTGCTACGTGATATTTCCTCCTTCCAATTGATATCACCGTAATTAAAATCCCCCATAATAATCACCAAGCCTTCACTCATTGCACTAAGTTGCTGATGCATGAATTCAATATCTCCCCCCGTACTCCCTGGCCTATAGCAGCATCCAACTGTATATTTGGTTGCGTTGGTCACTATTTCGCACCAGACTGCCTCAAATGAACTCTCATTCACATGTCTATCATCATGATATACTACTTTCTTTGGCTGCAACATATCAGCTATCATCAACAGTACTCCTCCTCCTGTTCTATCTTCTCTATCCTCCCTGAAAATACTGTACCCATCACATTCAATTCCAGTGACCACATCTTCTGCTGACAGCCAAGTTTCACTAATGCCTACAACTTTTGGTGAGATTTCACTGACTAATGCCAAAAATTCTTCTCTCTTATTTCGAATGCTTCTAGCATTGGTATACAAAAATTGCAGATTCCCTCTAGATCTTGTACCGGCTTTAGAACTGATGTATAAGTCACTAACTACCGCAGTCCTATGCCGATTTTTATCTCCTCTCTTCTGCAATTTATTCAGCCTATAAGGATCAATAAATACACAATCAGTGCTAAAGTTTCTCTCTCTTACACTCAACCTTTTCAATATTAGTTTCCCTGCCCAATAACTTCAACCTGTTCAGAAAACAATAACTTCTTCAAATCGCTTATGTCCTTCCATGTTAAGATGCAGTCCATCTCTAGCATACAACTGCCTTTTTCCTTCAAACACACTCCAAACATCAACAAACTCCAGACCTCTTTTTCTGCACATTCTTGCAATCATATCATTCATTATCATTGCTCGTCTACTTAACTCGTAATTGTCAAAACGAGGCAGCACACACACTATTCTCCCATTGACACTTTTCCTCTTCACAATATCTAATAATGTTCTTAAATCTTTTCCTACCCGATTTATACTACCTCTCAGGTCATTCGTACCCACCATAACTATCATCTTGTCTGCTTCATGCCCTCTCTTTATTGCTAAAGCCACTCTTTCTATTGTCCCATCAGCCAAGCACTCCTCATGCATACCACTCTCCATACCCTTAATCATAGAATCACCATATATTTTACCACTCTTAACTTCATTCAAGTCCACACTCATGGACTCATTCTCTACACTATTCAGCATGACTCTCCCAGCTTCATTACTCAACTCTCTATTACTTACCCCCCCACTCTCACTACATCTCATTTCTTCTAGGCCACTTGTGGTTTTATTATGTTGACTCCCAATCACTCCCATACTATTTATTACTGAATCATTCACCAAAGACTCACCCATATGTAATCCTGTTCTAGTTACTTCAGCTAAAGTAATCTCTATAGTCCTAATTTCTCTGTTTAACACATTAAACTCCGCTTTAACTTCCAGTATCTCCTTACCGATCACTTCCACTTCCTCATGAAGAAGATGAAGGTCATTTTTCATTTTCATAAACTCCCGCCGAAGTTCTTCCACTACGGTCCCGATGTCAGCTTCCATTCCTAAACGCTCCAGCCTATCCCGACACTTCTCACATACGTCGACATTTTCGTTCTTCTCATTTTGCCAGACCGACCACAGATCCTTCACATTTTTCGGTGCATACATATAGCAGTTTCCGCAACGCATCCATTGCGAAAAATCTAACGCTGAGCCAGCCTTTTGTGTAGTAGTAGAAGTCCTGCGCGCCGCTGACGTACGTTTCTTGTTGGACGCCATCTTTACACGTTGATATAGTGAAACAAACGGCAGTGAAAACACAATATATACAACACAGTTCTAAACAATAATACCACTGAAGGACACTTGTTTCTAACCGATGCACAATTGCAGCACAATTTGTGACAAAAAGCCACACTATATTTAACTTTAAAAACACGTTTTCTAGACTAGCTAAACTCGATCGCCACATTTACCAAGGACACTAGCGCCACCCTTTTATCAGCAGAGAAATTAGTGAGGGATCATTTACAGCATTGGGCAAATAAGGACAGTGTTATCTGTGAGAGTTAACATGGATTTGTTCAGGGTGGTGCTCTTGTTTTAGTAATATTATTCTTTTTATAATAAAGTGACAAGATAAGTTGATAAAGGAAAGGCATATTCTGCCATTTTTTGGGATTTTACAAAAGGCACTTGACAGGGTACCACATGATAAGCCGATATTTAAGTTGCAGGGCATGGGTTGAGATGTCAGATTAGTAAATTGGCTATCTGATAGGTATCAGAGAGTTGTATATGGGGAAGTATTAAGTAATAGTGCAGATGTGGTAATATTTAAGCAGATATTATCCATGGAAAGAGTGTCGAAGCAGATGACAAAGATGATATCAGGACTGTACAATATGAGTTATTAGGATATGCTGAGGGAATGTGAACTACAGAGTTTGGTAGAAGGAGAGGTGATATACGAGGGTGGTCTGAAAAGTTCTCGGCCTAACAATTAAAAAACGAATTCATAATTTCAAAATTATTTTTAGTTTTCAACATAATCTCCCTTAAGAATAATACATTTATTCCAGCAATGCTCCAGCACCATTATCCCATCCCTATAGTGATAAGCCGATATTTAAGTTGCAGGGCATGGGTTGAGATGTCAGATTAGTAAATTGACTATCTGATAGGTATCAGAGAGTTGTATATGGGGAAGTATTAAGTAATAGTGCAGATGTGGTAGTCCTGCAAAAGGATTTGAATAAATTGAACAGATCGGCAAATTAATGGGGATATCAGTTTAATGCAGCTAAATGTTAAGTCTTTAAATTTGGGATACATTGATGAAAGGCTGCATACTCTGTTGGAGGAAGTGATGATAAAATCCTGAAATTCAGGGAACATATTGCAAAAGTGGCGAAGGATTGCTGCAATACTGAGGACTGACTTCAGAGATAAGAGTTGTCATTCCATTGTATAAAGATCAGACCACATGTGTGCTCAAATTTGATCCCCAGGATGTGAAGAAGATAAATTATCCATGGAAAGAGTGTAGAAGCAGATGACAAAGATGATATCAGGACTGTACAATATGAGTTATTAGGATATGCTGAGGGAATGTGAACTACAGAGTTTGGTAGAAGGAGAGGTGATATACGAGGGTGGTCTGAAAAGTTCTCGGCCTAACAATTAAAAAACGAATTCATAATTTCAAAATTATTTTTAGTTTTCAACATAATCTCCCTTAAGAATAATACATTTATTCCAGCAATGCTCCAGCACCATTATCCCATCCCTATAGTGGTTCTCAGTAAGATCGACAAAATACCATTCTACAGCTGCAATCGCCTCTTGATTCAAAGAAAAAGCTGAGCAAGGAGGAAAAGTTTTAGTTTTGGGAAGAAATAGAAGTCAGAGGGAGCCAAATCTGGGGAACAGTGTGGATGTTCAATTCATAATGCAGATCCCTTAATTTTCCCATTGCCAAAACACCTTTGTGGGCAGGTGCATTGTCCTAATGAAAGATGATTTTTTTCTTCTGCAAACCGGGTCTTTTCTCACGAATTTTTTTTGTCTAGTCAGGTTAAAAGATTGGAATAATATTCCCCAGTTATTGTTTTACCCTTTTCAAGATAATTAATAAACAAAGTGCCTTTAGCATCCCAAAACACTGATGCCATGACCTTTCCTGCTGATGGAACTGACTTTGTCTTCTTTGGTGTTCAACAACCAGCTTCTGTCCACTGTTTTGACTGCTGTTTGGATTCTGGTATGTAATGGTGAATCCACGTCTAATCCATAGTAAAAAATATCAATGCACAAAATCACACTTGGTTGGCACTCAGGAATTCTTTCATTCGGTGAAACAGGGGGAAAGGAGAGAGAACGAGGGGACCATCCCTGGGAGTACCGAAATGAAGTTGTGAGCAAGAGGGTAAGAAGTGGTTTCTTTGCATGGAAAGTGATTGAATAGTGGAATGCATTGCCTAATAAAGTGGTGAGAGTACAAACAGTCAGTGGGCTCAAGGAGTGATATGATACTGTTTTCTAGGATGAGCCTCTAACGATGAATCTCCATGGATGCCTGAATTATAATAATTACTTTCACCACCTTTGCAATATGTTCCCTGAATTTCAGGTTTCTATCAATTATCACTGAGATAGGCCCCAGGCAAATATAAAATTCTAGGTGAAGTAAAAACTGCTACATTAGTTGATACTGCAGTTATCCTTAAATGTGAAATCTTACTGTCAAAATTGAAAATATTTTAGTGGTATATGTTGACAGCCAAACTGGCTGGCCTGTTTGTATTTTTGTAGCTTTTGGATTTGTGAAAATTATTCTTAATTTTTCATTTGCATAACTGATGTAAATTAGTGATTTATTTATGTCAGTTATGCGCATATGACTTCTAAAAATCATTATTAACCACGATATGCATCTACAATTGAAAAAAAAAAAAAAAAAAGTAATGATTCACTGTATGGCGAAATTTGCTATAACGTGTATTACCCAGGTATGCCTGTAAATGGAAAAAATGAATGATGAGGTAGCAAAAAAAGGAACTAAAGAAAGTGGGAACAAATCAATTGCAAGTGTAAGTTTCATCCAATTAGCATGGGATGTGTGTAGTTCCTTAGTATTCTCTAAGTAACGAAATACATATTTAAACTGCAGACGTTTATAATATGAAACCATCCTATTCTGAATGTGGTCTGTGGCTTCTATACTTACTTCACACTGTGTACGCTGGGTAATTCATGCTGAGACTTCTGAACACGTTGAGGCCATTACACAAATCTTGCTTGAAATCACAGACACTTCCTAGAAGTTCTGTGTTCTACAGAACTCAGTGAACTGAAGTAGAACTCAGTGTAATCCTATACAAATTGTGTCACATGACCCTATCCCATATCAGCAATAATCACAGATCACTTTGAGGAGCACCCCTGCTGTCCTCCATACATATGACTTTCCTTGTAATTGAGGTCATCTCATTCTCAATCTTTCAGTCTTGCTGCTTAAAGTGCTGCTGATAATACTATCTTGCACTGGTAAAACATCAGCATATAAAGAATTATTTACAAATTTTCTTTTTTTGTAAATAATATAACTCCAACTGAATTAAATCTGCCTTCTACAAGTAATCATGTTTCATGTGAAATTGAAACAGAAGAGAAAAGTACAATTGAACATCAAAACCAGGAAATAGAGAGGCAATGTAATAATGATAATTATATGGCAGATGTTAAATTAGAAAATATTGATAATGCAAAAATAACAGATTTTAATAATCCCACAACATGGTACATAACCAATAGTAACATACAAATATTTGTTCAACGTGGACCCGAGTTGTGCAATAATATAAGTGTTTATCCTGATACAGAAAATCAGCATTTTGATAAAAAATGGTTTGTAAAAACCATGTCAAACTGAGAACAAGTACTCAGAAATTGGTTGATATATCGCAAGCGAAAAGATGCACTGTTTTGTCATGTATTCTTTTTGGAAAAAATCAGAATGGACCACTGTGGGGTTTTGAGACTGGCAGCATTTGAATCCTATGTTGGCACATCATGAAAATGAATTATATCATAAAAAAATTAATTCGAATGGAAAACTTTCGAATCAAAAATTAAGAAAGGTAATTTTATAGACGATCATTTACAAGAAGCAATTTTAAAAGAAAAAGAAAAGTGGAGGCATATTTTAAAAATTATTATGGATGGCATCCTGCACTGCGTAAAAAATAATGACGCTTTGAGAGGAACTTGTGAAAAAAATCGGTCATCCCGAACGTGGAAAATTTTTGAACACAATAGAATTAATTATGATCCTATTATTGTGCAACATATTGGAAGTCATAAGAAAAATCAAGTTAACGATTTCTCTCCTATAATACAAAATGATATAATTAATACAGTTGCTTCTAAAATTAGACAGCATGTTATTTCAAATATTCAAAGAGCAAAATATTTTTCTATTTTATTTGATAGCACACCTGACACTTCTCACCAAGAACAGATAACTAAAATTTTGTGCTATGTTAACATTGATCCTAACATGAATAAATGTAGCATTGAAGAAATCTTCATAGATTTTATTGTGACACATGAAAAACCTAGCGAAGCACTTGAGAATGACATCAAAAAAAAGTTGATATCAGATGGATTAAATATTACAAATATAAGAGAACAATCATATGATAACGGAGTGAATATAGCAGGTAAATACAAGGGGGTACAAGCCAGGATATTACGTTTAAACAATATGGTGAGGTTTGTTCCATGCACTGCTCACAGCCTTAATTTAATAGGCGTTCATGCTGCACAAACATCTGTTCAAATGAAATCATGTTTTGGAACAATTCAACAATTGGTTAACTTTTTCTAAATTCTACTAGTAGATGGGATCTTTTAAAGGAAAAATTATCTCTTCGTCTTAAAGGTTTAAGTGGCACGAGGTGGTCCGCGAAAGCTAATGCGGTAAAAGCCTTACAAAATCAAATACCTTTAATAATACAACTTCTTAATGCAATGTGTGATGGACAAAGACAAGGTACATTAGACTCTGTAACAAATGCTCGAATGTTGCTAAATTATTAACAAAATTTAATTTTGTTGCACTATTAATATTTTAGGATACAATATTAGGGAAGATAAATAAAGTAAATTTACTTTTACAAGAAAAAAAAAAAACAGTTGAAAATGTTGCAAAAAATGATAAAAGCTCTAAAAAATGAAATTCAACAGTACCAAAATGACCTTTTCGATTCGCTTCACAATTCGGCAAAAAGTTTAGCCGAAACAATAAATATTGAAACTTACATTCCAGAAAAGGGATGGGGCAAAAAAAAAAATATGCCTGGTGAGAAAGCTACTGATGATTCATTTGCCATGAATGAAACTGCATTGCTAAAAAAAAGAAATGTGTGAAGTTTTAGATCTAATACTCATACAACTCAATGATAGATTTACTGCTTTAAAAGAGGTCGAACAACTTCAGTTTTTTTTAATGGACGTGCTTTAAAAATTATGCAGCTAGATGATCTCAAATGATGCGCAGCTGACCTGGCATTGAAATATAATAGCAACTTAGATGCTCCAGAATTTGTATGTGAAATTGAGAATTTCAAATATGAAGCCATGGAAGTTTTTGAAAATTTAGGCGATATGGACGCTTTTCAAATATTACAAAAAAATTACGAACTCTCATTACAAAACACTTATCCAAATCTAGACATAGCATTAAGGATTTTCATAACAATGTCTGTAACAACAGCTTCCCGTGAACATTCATTTAGCAAATTGAAAATTGTAAAATCGTACCTTCGTTCTTGTATTGGACAAGAGTGATTGACAAACATGTCTATAATATCAATTGAAAAAGATATTGCAAAAACATTAAATTATGACTCTATATAATAGATGTGTTTGAAAATGAAAAAGCTAGAAAAATTTCTTTATAAAATATGCTGAACTTATGTTTTTATTATATTATATCATACCTATGTCGTGTATAGGCAACTCATTTTGATGAGGTTAATAGTAAGTGTTTAACATATTGCATTTAGTAAAATATAACTTGTTACATTTAAATTTTTCAAACTTTTTGTCATTTTTGGGTTAGGAGGGACGCAAGTTAGACATTTGTCACAGGCACTTCATACCCTTGTTACTGCCCAAGATTGTCAAGTAGATTATGTTTATGGCGTTAGACTCAATGGGAAAGTCTGCAAGAGTAGTATACCCTGCAAATATTAGGAAAGCGGTGTACGTTCTGGTGATGAAATTTTAGATCAGGAGATAAAGAAAGATTTCACTGAGCCAAAGCTTCACACACACACACACACACACACACACACACACACACACACACACACACACACACACACACACACACACACAGTGTAAGTAGTCTACTTACTTTGGGGCAGTGAAATCCCACTGAAATTTATATTAACAGAATTTTTTTTTATTGCAGCAAACATGAAGACTAACAAAAGAAATAAGAAGAACAACTGAAATGAAAGTTGACAAAAGAAAATAAAAACAGAATAAGAAATGAGAATATTAGGAATATTTTGGGATCAGAAAGTGCTTAAGAAATGCTTGTGAACTCTTGCTTGAAGTAGTTTAGACAAAGAGGGTGTGAGTAGGGGAGTGAGAGGCAGGTTTTTTCATGCAGAGTTGTGAATGATTGGAATGCCTTGCCTGAGAGTGTGGTGTCTGCAAGGAGTTTGAGTGTGTTTAAGACACGGTATGATGAGGTGTGTGTGTGTGTGTGTGTGTGTGTGTGTGTGTGTGTGTGTGTGTGTGTGTGTGTGTGTGTGTGTGTGTGTGTGTGTGTGTGTGATAAAAGGACCGCCCAGATGAGTCTGACTCCATGAGGTCTTGGGGTAATAATAATAAGAATGAATTAAGAAAGGATACCAAGAAGAATGTATGAAGTTAAAATTGAGGGGAATAGATCAAGAGGAAGACCATGGAAAAAGGTAGAGAGACCAAATAAGATTTAGAGAGAGAAAAAAAAATTGAGCTAGAACAAAAAAGAATACAGGAAGAGAAAATGAAATAGGGTTTTGGTTTGCCTGACAGTTTGTTGGAGCAACTGTTGACAAAGTGAAACAAATAAAACTAGGTATGTTAAATTAATTTTTTTAATTATCTCCAGTGTACAAATGGTGATGACCTGCAAGTTATTGAGAATAAAATGCTATTTGATAATTCAATTATTGAAAAATTTAACTTGTGAACAGTAGGTAGGTTTTAGTTTATAAGAGAGGTCCAAGTTTATTTTACCTTTCAAAAACAGCAATGAGGTATATATTAAGTATCTTCAGGCCAACTAACTTTTAGTGGGAGAGGCAGTTTGAAGGAATTACTTAATCAAATACAGAAGATACTATCTTATAGTTAGAAATCAAACTTGTTTATTAAATTTGTTGGCATACACCCATGACAGAATATCATCATCTTGAAATGTTTTAAAATGAAAAAAAATGTGAAAATTATGCAAAAAAGATAATATATTTGGAATGCATTTAGAATGAGGCTAAAAATTCACTCCCCACCGGTCTCTGATAAGTTGCATGTGGGAGAGTGAATTTCTGAAGTCCTGACTATGCCTAAGTATCATGAATTCATTTTGTTTAACAATAAATAAATAAATTTTTCCTACCTCATGACGAGTATCAACTATTCGGATACCTAATTTTTCTGCTGCCACAAGAATTGGAGATATATGGCCTCCAACTAATGTAAAAAGAAACTTCACCCCATGAGCCTAAAAAAAAAAAAAAAAAAAAAATTACCTTCCATAGAAACGAACACTGATTCATTAATAACAGCAAACATAAAATGTAAGCAAATTTTAGCAACCATGGCTGCTACATTTCTTACATAAATAGTAAACTATGGTGTCATTACATATTAATTTGCAATTATCAATTATCAAAAATAGTTATACATGACTGTCCTAAATTTTTATACAGGGTTCTATAAATGATTTTGAGAAATAACAAAAGCTAAAATTAGTAGTGGTATGAAGGAGTCAAACTATCAGGATATCCAATATGACCAGTTCTGTTAGGATCATTGTCTAAATTATATATATTATACTAATGGCACTGGATGAGGTTTGAATGGGGTTATGCAGTTTGCAGATGATGCAAAACTGAAAAGAATTACTAAGAGGAAACAGAGGTGGCTGAATAATAGAGTTATAGATTGTGTGAGCAGATAAGCGAGACAAATTCAATGTGGTAAAGCTATACCTCATCCCATCTCAGATGTGGGATGAGGTATATTCAACTAATGGAGATATATCGAAGGTAAAGTAGAAAAGAGGGAGCCTTTAAAAAAAGATCTTGAAATTTAGGCCTTGCATTATTAGTGACGAGTATGAACAAGATAGTGAGGAGCAGGTATTTGATATGAAACATCTCAACAAACTTCCCCCACAACCAATTTCCTACATATATAAACTCTCAAAATGTATGTCACAAAATGAATTAAGGCAGTGAGGAAATTGACAATAATTTGCAGAAATAATTATATTCCACTATCCATTGGCCTTCATAACATTGCATTTGGATATTGGTTTTTAGAGATGAGATGAGATTAGATTACATTTTGGAAAGGTTGTCCAGAAAATAACTTTTCCCAGTAGCACAGCTGGTAAGAGCTCTCCTTACCAGCTGTGCTACTAGATTTGAACATGCAGTCTTTGCTGCATGTTCAAATCTGCATTAGGCAGAAAAAACCTTTCTCTGGAACAAGACTTGTCTAATAAAGTTACTAAAATAGTATCAGGCCTCTGGAATTTTTGTTATAGGTTGAGAGAATGCGAAATACAGAGCCTGGTAGATAAAAGTATGCAGCAGTATAACTAAGAATGAGGTTGGCAATGGATTTGTACCAGATTTAAGAAAAAAGATTTTAATGGAGCAGATGGAAACACAGGTCAATAAATAACCACTCCTTTAAGTTATGTAAGAAGAGTATGAACAAGATAGTGAGGAGCAGGTATTTGATATGAAACATCTCAACAAACTTCCCCCACCACCAATTTTCTACATATATAAACTCTCAAAATGTATGTCACAAAACCAGGTTATAGAAGTAACTACATCATTGCCTAGACGTAACAGTACTTACCAGTCTTTGCCTGGTAATGCATTAAGCATGAAATGACTGGCTGCAGTCATCCCATTTTGTGACAACTCAAGTTCTAATGGGTTTATTTCAAAAATTTAATGTATAATGCTTTTCTTCTCTTATAGATAAGCTTATATGTTGGTTAGATTTACTTCTAATTTTTTAGGAAAAGACAACGTAAACTAAATTATGAATTTAGTTTATGTTGTAAACTAAATTAATTTAGTTATAAAAATTTGTTTATAACTAATAATTTTTTTATAAAAAAATAATTTTATAATAAATATTTTTAAAAAAATATTTAGTTATATAATTTAGTATTATAAAAATTTTAATAACTACCTATATTTTGTTACACTGCCATCTTCAGGGATCACAAATCAATTATAGTGTGATTTGTGATCCAATTATTTGCTTAGTGTGAGCACCTGCATGCAGGTGCTCACACTAAGCAAATGAGGATGAAGAAAGGCAACTGAAGTCAGTCCTGCTAAATTGGGTTGTCTTGGATGTTGGGCTGACAATCTTAGAATGTAAGCTTCCCAAATTTCGGAATATCTCATGTACCCAAATTTGTTAAGGTTTGGGAAGTTTTTCAGAGCTGAGGCTGATTCAAGGAATAATCTTTCATAATTGTACTGTGGTATAATAAAGTGGCCTTCTTCCACTGTATTCTGTGGTGAGTGTCCAATATGCATATACTTGCTGTGGTCAGCAAGTACTGAGTGGCTGTATTGGGTGGAACCGGATGTAGTCCTTATGTTTGGATATCCTGATATTGGCTGCCCTGCCTGTCTGGTCATAGTAGGACAGTTTGCAATTGCAAGGGACCTGGTATACTCCAGGTAGGTCTAGAGGAAGTGGCTGGTCTTTGGTGGAGCAGATAAGAGATGCCAATTTCTTATGTGGTTTGTAACTAGTTGTGAGGTCATATTTTCTTAGGATTTTTGTTAGTTTTGCAAATGTACCCCAGATATATGGAATGGTGATAGATTTTGATAAATCTGTTATGAGGGGGGATTATGCCAAACCACTGAAAAGCAACCTATCAAAAGAAGAATTCAAAGCTCTGCAAGAAATGAAAGACATTTCTGGCAGAGAAATAATAATTATCAAAGTGGATAAGGGAAATGCCACTGTGGTTCTAAACCAATCAGAATACACAGGTAAGCTTGCCTCTTTACTTTTAGATCAGTCTACCTACCTCCCTATAGAATGTGATCCCACCAGCTACCAAATCAGAACACTCCATAGACTGCTTAAGAAGTTTACTTCTTGGCCTGTGGAAGTGACTAAAACCATTTAACTGTAGACCCCTCTTATTATTATTATTACTATTATTACGGGCAACTCCAGGGAGTCATTAGACTCATCGAGGGAAGCCCCAAATCATATTCATCACAACTATTCGACACTCATAATACAGTATCCATCATACCTCGCCCCAAACTCACCCACTGTCACAGCATCCACCACAGACTCAGGGAGCGCATTCCACTCATTCACTACTCTAAAAGTAAAGAACCCAGCTCTAACACCTTTACCAACCACACCCTTGCCCAACCTCCATGGATGTCCCCTAGTCCTCCCACAACTAGCCCTGTTCTCAAAAATATCCTCTGAATTAATTTTATAGAAACCCTTCAGTAATTTGAATGTCTCAATCATATCTCCCCTCCTCCGCCCATCAACCAATTTCTGCAACCCACAAATCCCCAACCTGTTCTCACACGGTTCACCCCACAGACCCGCCATCATCCCGGTCACCCGCCCCCGGATCCTCTCCACCTCCTCCCCATCAAGAAGAAACCTAGGTGACCAAATCTGAGCACAGTAGTCTAGATGGGGTCCCATCAAGGCTCGACACAGAGGAACAATAACCTGCTTGTCAACGTATTCTTCAGCAACCAAGTGATTTGATGAGCCGATTTGGCCACCCTTGCAATGTGTCCCCCAAATTTCAATTCCTTATCCACCAACACTCCTAAATCTCGTACCTCATCAATTTCCTGGAGCACGGTTCCACCAATGCAGTAAACTGCCACCAATCTTTTCACCCCAAAATGCATAACCTTACATTTTGCCACATTAAATTGACATCCATTCTCCCCAGCCCAGACCTCCAATCTATCCAAATCACCCTGCAAAATTTTGACGTCATCTGCATTCACCATTGCCCCACCCAACCCCGCATCGCCCGCAAACAAATAAACTGTTCTCCCCAGATCCCCTCCCATATCATTTATGAACAAACTAAACAGCAGTGGTCCAAGAACAGATCCTTGTGGCACACCACTAGTCACAGGCCGTCTTGTGGACTCTACTCCTGAGTAAACCACTCTCTGATATCTCTCCGTCAACCACCCTCCTATCCATCTCACCAACCCTATGTCCATTCCCCATATGCTGCAATTTACCGACCAGAATTCCATGTGGCATCCCTTCAAAGGCCACAGCAAGGTCCAGCAGAATCACTGTAAACCCTCCACCCTTATCAAGTTCAGCCGTCACTGTGTTATAATACGTGAGCAAGTTACTGAGGCATGACCCCCCACACACACAAAACCATGCTGTGCCCGATACAGTATCCCATTTTCTTCTATCCAATCTTGTATTTTCCTCTCGACTATTTTCTCCAAGACCTTGACAACGATTCCCGCCATGCTGATCGGCCAGCAATCTTCAACAGCAGCCCCGGAACCACCCCCGTTGAGTGGAACCATTTTCCCCTCCCTCCACCCCCTCGGGACTGACCCAGTCCTGAGGCTCAAATTAAACAAAATGGTCAAGGGCACTGACAATTCTTTGGCCGCTTCACTTACGACACGAGCTGGTATACCATCCAATCCCACAGATGTATTGACATTGAGGCTCTGCAATAGACCAGTTACCTCCACCCCACCCACCACAACTCCAGCATAAGCCGTTGGCCCCTCCATTCCTGCAAAGTCACCACCCGGATGATACACTCCCGCAAAGTGCTCGCCCAGTAATTCCACAATATCGACTGATTCGGTTACCTCCCTATCCTCAGCATTTTTTAAGATCACTCTACCATGAGCATTTCTCTGCCCACACGCAACACATTGAAAAAACTGTTTGGGATTCTCTTTAGCCTGCGTGGCCAATTTCCTTTCGTAATCTGCTTTTGCTTTTCCCACCACCCTTGTTACCATCCTGGCCTGAGCTCCACACTGCTCTTGCGCCTGATGGTCACCCTTCAATATATGAACTACCAAAAATTCATAAGCAAAATGTACCATTACATCCCATTGTGGACTTAAGAAGTTTACTTCTTGGCCTGTGGAAGTGACTAAAACCATTTAACTGTAGACCCCCTCCCCCTTATATATGAACTACCAAAAATCCATAAGCAAAATGTACCATTACATCCCATTATGGATGGCATTGATTCCTTCACATACAAATTAGCCAAACATTTATCCAAAGTGCTCACACAATATACTGGCAACATACCTTCACACATTAAATAACTCAGCCCACTTTAAAGCCAGTATAGGAAACCTCTCACTCCAACACTGAAAATAAGGTCATTTTTGATGGCTCCTCTTTATTCACCAATATCCTACTCAAAGATGCTTTAGACCTCATCCAAGCCAAATTTCCTCCTGATATCTGACCCCTTTTTCAGTTCATCAAGGAAAATTCCACAAACAGAGAGAGGAGATAAATTGAAGGAAAAGCCTTTAACTCTGCCCTACATAAACCCACTGTTTGGCTATGCTATGTGGATGATGTGTTCACCATTTGGCTGAATGGCCTGAATAGACTCCACAATTTCTCAACACACTTAAAACAATCAACACCCCAGGATCCAGTTTACTTTGGAAAAGGAAAACAACAACAAGTCATCTTTTCCTAGACACTCTTATTACATGCCAGCATGATGGATTCCTGGCTTTCTCTGTTTACATAAAACCTACACATACAGGTAGATACATTCACCAGCAGTCACCCCCCCTTCCTTCCAACAATATGGGATTATAAAAACCGTATATAACAGAGCAAAATTAATCAGTTCAAATAACAATGCTTTAACTGCTGAATTTAACCATATCCTTAACACCTTAGCCAATGGCTATAACCCACAAAAAAAATCCAAAAAATATTAAAACAAGTTAACCACAACCCCCACTCCCCCTTCATAACACAGATTACTCCAAGTCTATCACCATTCCATATATACAGGGTACGTTGTAATTTCCTTAAGTTATTTAGTAAGCAAGTATAACCAATGTTTAAGCCTGTCTACGAGAAAGAGTATACAGGGTACATCTGAAAAACTAACAAAAATCTAAAAAAAAAATATTATTATTATTATTATTATTGTTCCGGGAAACTCCAAGGAGTCAACAGACTCAACGAGGGAGGTCCTAACATCATGTCTGGAACAACTATTCAGCATTCACACATTATCTATCATATCTTGCCTTGAACTCATTCACGGTCGTAGCATCCACAACAGACTCTGGAAGCTTATTCCACTCATTCACCACTCTCCAAGTAAAAAACCTAGCTCTAACACCCTTGTCAATCACGCTCTTGCCCAGCTTCCATGCATGGCCCCTAGTCCTCCCACCACCACCAGTCATATTTTCAAAAATATCTTCTGGATCAATCTTATAAAAACCCTTCAGTAATTTGAATGTCTCAATCATATCACCCCTCCTTCGCCTATCGTCCAATTTCTGCAACCCATAAATCCTCAACCTATTCTCATAAGGTTCATTCCACAGACCTGCTATCATCTTGGTCACTCGTCTCTGGACCCTCTCCACTTCCTCCCCATCACGAAGAAACCCTGGTGCCCATAACTGGGCACAGAAGTCCAGATGGGGTCTTATCAAGGTTCGATACAGAGGAACAACAACTTGTTTGTCTCTGCATGTTAAAGTATTTTTCATAAGCCAAGTGATTTGGTGAGCTGTTTTAGTCTCTTTTGCAATGTGCCCCCTAAACTTCAACTCCCTATCCACCAGCACTCCCAAATCCCTGGCCTCATCAATCTCCTGGAGTGCGGTTCCACCAATGCGCTATACTGCTGCTGTTCTTTTCACCCCAAAGTGCATAACCTTACACTTTGCCACATTAAACTGACATCCATTTTTCCTAGTCCAGTCCTCCAAACTATCCAAATCATCCTGTAAAATTTTGACATCCTGTGCACTCACAATTGCTCTACCCAACTTTGCATCATCAGCAAACAAGTGAACACTTCCTCTCAAATCCTTTCCAATATCATTGATGAACAAATTGAAAAGCAGTGGTCCAAGAACAGAGCCCTGCGGCACTCCACTAGTCACAAGCCGTCTTTTTGACTCCACTCCTGAATAAACCACTCTCTGGTATCTCTCCTTCAACCACCCTCCTATCCATCTTACCAACCCTATATCTATCCCCATCTGCTCCAGTTTACTGATTAGGGTTCCATGTGGTATCCTGTCAAAGGCCTTGGCAAGGTCCAGTAGTATCACTGTAAACCCATTACCCCTATCCAGTTCAGCCGTCACTGTGTTATAAAACGTGAGCAAGTTATTGAGGCATGATCTACCCTTCACAAAACCATGTTGTCCCCCATACAATATCCCATTTTCATCTATCCAATCCTGTATTCTTTTCTTGACTAATTTCTCTAAGACCTTGACAATGATTCCTGATATGCTAATCGGTCGGTACTTTACAACAGCAGTCTTGGAACTACCTTTATGCAGTGGAATTATTTTCCCCTCCTTCCACCCGCTCGGGACTAACGCAGACCCGAGACTGAAATTAAACAAAATGGTCAAGGGTATACTGACAATTCTTTAGCTGCTTCTCGTACTACACGAGCTGGTATAAATATGCCTCACAACTAGTTACAAACCACATAATAAATTTTATACCATGTCCCTTGCAGTTGCAAACTGTCCTACTATGTCCTAACAGGCAGGACAGCCAATATCAAGATATCCGAATACAAGAACTACATCCAGTTCTACCAATACAGTCACTCAGGACTTGCTGACCATGCACTGGACACCCATCACAGAATACACTGGAAGAAGGCCACTTTATTACACCACAGCAAGTACAAAGTATGAAACATTATTCCTGGGATCAGCCTCAGCTTTGAAAAACTTCCCAACCTCAACAAATTTGGGTACACGAGACTGCCCCAAATTTGGGAAGCTTGCATTCTAAGATTGTCAGCCAAACATCCTAGACAACAACCCAATTTAGTCTGCTGGGGGGGGGGGGGTCTTTTATGACTCTAGGACTGACTTCAGTTGCCTTTCTTCAGCATCATTTGCTTGGTGAGTGCCTGCATGCACATATTGTTTTGTGATCCCTGAAGATGGCAATGTAACATTGCTGAAATATAAGTAGTTATTAAAGTTTTAATAATTAAGAATTTAGCTTACGTTGTTGATTCCTAAAAAATTAGAAGAATGCTTTTCTTTTATTATTATCTTGCACCAAAAATTTTATTTCTCTGTAAGAGAAATAAAATTTTTGGTGCAAGTCTCAGAGATGGGCTTCTCACCAATAAATGAGAATTCTGGAAAACAATGTGACCTATGATAAGTCATGTGAATGATGCTTGCTACATACAGTGACATGCACATAAGAAAACAGAAAATTAATTCAGTGGCTGGTATGTGTACTTTCTGTTGGACCTGTTTAAATAAGAGTAGCAACATCTGCCCAACATCCCTTTTCAGTACAACTGAAAACACACCGAACCTACTTGTCCTCTTCTTATCCCATCTACCTCTGTAATAATCTTCCCCTGAAGTGAAGTGTTCCAACAACTGCTACTTCTAATTTAAAAAAAAGTGAGTTGGGGGGAGGGGGAGATTGCTCACCAGCAATCTCCTCCCAACTTCTCCATACGAGGTGTCCTGTATGTCCTTCTACTTCTTGTGCATGGAATGAATAAAAACACTGTGCCTAAAGTAATTATTTGGACAACAGATCAAGTGCTAACTAATAAATATTTATTAAACCTACTAGTTTCACCAAACTTTAACTGTTGATATCATCAGGGTACAAGTACTTAGGTTAAAAAACAACACACAAATATGAATAACTGTAAACTTCTAACGATTATAGTTACAAACTGAAATAACATTGAACATGAGTGATACACGTCTTGCGTGTACATGATTAACTAGTTGTTACTAAGGAACGTTCTAGTTGGAATTGAAGTTCATTTCCTGTGTGTTAAGAGATCTAATTAGGGTTTTCCATATCTCTGGGAGTATTAAACCCTGGTTCCTGTTAAGGTTATCAACAGAGCGAGTGACTGTAGCTGCTTCTTTAAACATTCGGGAGTCATAGTCTTCTTCTATGAAAATAAACATTCATTATATATTGTGCCTAAATTGCTATAGTATGCCTACACTACATAGAACCAGATCTGGCAGATTGCCAAGAATAGTCAATTCATGCTGAAGGGGATAAAAAATAAAGGATGTATGAATTGGTCACCGCAATGCGAAATCATGTGCTTTGTACGTAAAATTTTCCAACCGTTATACAAGCAAAATAGTTACCACTTTAAAAACTACAATGGTCGTAAAATAAAAGTTAATTTTCCGAATTGTAATAATGAACAACTCATCCCACAAGACAGATTGATTACCCTATTATCGTAATGGATTCTCCTTCTGATATGTGTAGAAGTGTCGAAGGATCTCACATCTGTGGGAGTACAGTAAAATGGTACATTTTTTTTTTTTAAGAACATCCCACTATCAAAAACGTTACAAAGCTACAGCACATTAGTACTGTGGATAAACTAAATAAATAAAATGGGAATTCTGCTATCAAAATCAAACATAGATTTTGACAGTAGACCTATCAAAAACTGTTTCAGACCTCCAATAAGTGGATAATGTTCAATTAATTAAAAAACTTGTGGTAATTAGAAGTTTAAAAAATATGATAGTTATTCACAACACAAAAATAAAAAAAATAAATATATTTTCTTACAATATTCTTCCTAGTAATAACTGAATCACTATTAAAGAACATATATGACATGAAGACAAAGTAATCTGAATAGAGAATATAAAAATAAAGAACATGGAACACGGAATAAGCCTTCAATTATGTCCTATAGGCACAAAATGAGTTTTTTTTTTGGCAAGGTGAGTGGTCAGTGTACCCACTCTCCAAACCAACAGGCTACTGTTTTTAATGCTGATGTAGGAATAGATGTTTGTGATCGTCTTTATGGGGAAGATGAATTTAATAGCAAAATGTGAGACCACTGCCATGCTTACTGGAGGCCCGAAGAAGCTTGAAAAACTTCCATGTTTGGTCTCTTGAGAAGGGTTTCAAGATTATGGAAAAAATAAATTAAAAATACAAAAATCACATAAAACTGATAAAAAAAAAATCAAAAGAAAAAATCCTCAGTCCACCCATGGTACAAAATGTACTATAGATTCATGACTTATTTTTCACGGTATTAACAACACCACACAATTTTATCAAAGAGATATTTTATTAACTGCTTATATTTCACTGCTTTTCAACTCAGCATCATCAGAGCACAATACACTTGTACACGTGACAGTGAGTGAGTGAAACTATACAATTGCAATGGACAAAAGATCTAAAGTCCTATTTTTGGCACCCTCTAATGAAGAAAAAAAAAAAGCTATGCAGGAGTTTCTCTTAGGATAACTGTCTCCCAAATTTTTGGAAAATTAATGCAACCATATTTGTTAAGGTTGGGAGAATTCTTCAAAGCCATTACTGACTCAAAAAATAATCTTTCGGATCTGTAATGACTCCTAAATAGCACATTTGTTTTCCTCCATCTAATCCTGTGTGAAGGAGTGTCCAAAGTGTGGTCTGCCAGTCCCAGACTTGCCATAGTAATAGTACGAATATATTTTTCATGTTCTTTCAGGCAGATGTTAACTGATCTTCCTGTATGCCCATAATAGGCTAAGTCACAAGGAACTTCATACACTCCTGGGTGTATGAAAGGGTGAAGTTTATCCTTAGGCGAGTGGATCAGAGTTGCTAGCTTGACATGAGGTTTGAAAGAAGGCCATGTTTCAAAATGTACTATAGGTTTGAAAATAACCTTGCACAGGTGGAAGCAACATAAAAAATAAAATTCTACAAAACATAAGCAGATATCCAGAATAATCTGCCACTTTTGAATCTTAGTCTTTTTAATGTAACAGTCCTTCTCCAAAGTCTAGCAATCTACAGTAAAAAAAGAAGGTAAACACCAGTATTATATAGTTATAAGCTAATATTAACAAAGTGGTTAGCAGACCGTGTGCTTTTTTTTCTTCTTTTTTTTTTTTTATGTTGGGCTCATACATGAGAGGTTGATTGATCAACCCATGGAATCAGCAGACTCCTTGTGGGAAGTCTACTTTACTGACAACATACCTATTATCTTCTTTTTTCAGCCATTTCCTGTCCACTGCTGTACGAAGGTTCTTCCCACCTTTCTCTGTTCTTAGCAATGGTTGACCAATTTTCTCCAATAAAATTTCACAATTCATCACTCCACCTTCTTTTAGGACGTCCTCTGACTCGTTTCCCTTCATTTGGAATCCAGTTCGTTAATATGGCAGTCCATCGCTCATCTTCTCTTCTGGATAGATGTCCGACCCATTTCCATTTTAGTCACTTATGGTGAAGAATGATGTCAGTGATGTGAGTCTGGCTTCTTATACAAGTGTTTCGCTTCTTATCTTTTAATGTGATGCCTAGCATCAACTTCTCCATTTTTCTTTGAATTATTGTTAATTTATTTGCCAGTGCTTCTGTTAGTGACCAAGTTTCACAACCATATGAGACTGGAAGTATACACTGGTTAAATGTCTTCCTTTTTAAACAAAGTGGGACATCACTGTTTTGAAAAATGCTTTTCAATTTTCTGAATGCACTCCAAGCAAGTTGAACTCTCCTATTTATTTCCTTTTGGAGTTCCACAGTTTAGATCAATGAGATCACCTAAGTATGTATATGAAGAGACTCTATCCAAGAAATTGTTTTCTTTATTATGTTTTTTGGTGTAACAAAACGATTAAACATGATTTTAGTTTTTTCTGTTTATTTTTAGACCGACTTTTCTGTTTTCATGATATAGGTCTTCTATCATTCTATTGAGGTCTTCTGGAGTGTTTGCAAAAATTATATCATCTGCATATCTTAGGTGTGTTAAGTTTCTGTTATTAATTTTTAAACCAAGGTTTGTCCAGTTTATATTATTAAATATTTCTTGAAGGACTGCTGTCAAGATTTTGAGTGATAGAGAGTCTCCTTGTCGGCCACCTTTTTCAATTGATATTTTATTGCTACTCGTGTGAAGTTGGATTGTTGCTATTGCAGTGTGGTATATTTCCTGGAGGAGGTCCATATATTTTCCAGGAACTTCTTGATTCTGGATTGCTTTGATTATTGCATTAGTTTTGATGGAATCAAAGGCTTTTTCATAATCAATGAAGGCTAAACATAGGGGCAATTGGTTTTCTTCTGCTTTTTCTATTATTTGTTTTACTGCATGAATATGATCAATTGCGTTAAAGCCTTTATGGAATCCTGCTTGTTCTACTGATTGATTTGAGTCTAGAAGAGGGGTTAACTTATTACTTTTGCGAGAATTTTGTACAGATTGGAGAGAATACTAATTGGTCTATAATTCTTTACTACAGTAGTACCTCGCTAATCCGAACCTCTTTAGTCCGAACCCTCCAGTAATCCGAACTGCGGTTTGAAAGAAAAAAAGTTTTATTTATTACGTATTATTATTTTGTGTGCTATTATTTTTATTTACTAATTATTATTTTAACTATTATTATTTATTTTATTATTATTACAGTATATTTTCTTTTCATACTGTCGATTGTATGGTTACACTGCAGGCCTATTTTGATTTATTGTGTGTTCACGTTTGCTTTTTTATACTGTACAGTACGTACTGTATTGTCGGCATGAATCACCACTGTCGAGCGTCATGGAAAAAACTGTGGCCTTCTAGAATTTACAAAGATAACTACAGTGATACACAAAAAGTGGATATTCAAAACGGGCATAATTTGGTTAAAAATATAAATCCAAATGTTGAAATTTCACAAACAGATGTTACAGAATGGATTACAGGTAGAACCGAAAGTGAATTCGAAATCAAATCAGATGCTTAAATTATAAATATGACGCTACAGAATGAATTAGCAGACGGTGATGACGATAAAGAATTCGAAGAAAAAAAAAGTAAAACACGAAGAAGCAGTTGACAGTTTTAATATGTGTATAGAATGGACTAAGCAGAATGATACTGTTGTGTCCTGAATAGACTAAGAAAGGTTTTAACATGAATTATTCAGGACACAGCTTTAGTTAAACACAGGCAGAGAATGTGGCATGTTGGCTATAGAATAGAAAGGAAAATTTATGT
This sequence comes from Typopeltis vanoorti, assembly GCF_054136105.1. NCBI lineage: Eukaryota > Metazoa > Arthropoda > Arachnida > Uropygi > Thelyphonidae > Typopeltis > Typopeltis vanoorti. The sequence continues at coordinate 78,971,341 of NC_143568.1, forward strand.
ATATAACTCTAGATAAGGTGCAAGAAATTGTATAACAAATTAAAGAAAAATTGTAATAACCTAACCTGTAATACATGTGGGTCAGACAAAGAAATTAATTAAAGCTGTTAAACTTATTTAAGAATCCCCATTTCATGTATTATAAAGTAGCAAAGCCTGTAAGCCAAAGTCCAAGAGTTACCTTTAACCGTCCTGTGTTACGTATACCAAAAGGGGGGGGGGGGGGGGGTAGTTATAGGAAAGAGAGACTAGAGCGCCTTCCAAGAAAAACACAACAAGCGCATGTGCGATGTGTTAGAGGGAGCTGGACACCATGACGTAAACCCATATGACCGTGTTGATGAGCATTGCGATAGCCGAGAAACATCGAGAAGAGAAGGAGAACAAAAAGTTCAAGCAAACCTCACTCGTGGCTCTTTTTGGGTTCCAGTTTCCTGACCATCAGACGTAGGTCCAGTCTGACCAACAGAGAAGTTCCTGGCTGGCCGTGGAAGGCATTGGTTCATCTGTCGCAGCGTTGAAGAGAGTCTAGCTATTTCCTAAGACTAGGATAGCTGAGCGATGTCGTGCAACGGAAGAACCGAGTAGATGCTGTCCATTCTGGCTATACTCCTGAGCCATATCGCCCTTCCCGCCGAGAATCTGGCTGCATAGTTATCGAAGGTGATCAGACGAAAAGCAAAAATGAAGAAGCCTTGATGACCAGACAAGGCAAGAAGAATAAAGAGTATCAATTAGGGGACGGTAAAGTAGACTTTTGTGTTTTATTTTCCAGTTAAGAAAGAGTGTGTTTTCCTAAGAACATTTGTGAAGTGGACTCATTTATGGCTTTAAGAACTGTCTAAAACTTGGCGCAGGCCCATTTGTCGAGAATTGTCTGCCTAGCAAGGCCATGTTTATTCTGTATGAATTAGTAGTGATGTGTAAAATGATTTAACTAATGACCACGTGAATGTAGAAAGTGTGATAGGTATTAATGAGATAATGTTAAGTGCTCATAGAAGTGGTCTAAGCAAGTTTGTTTATATGTTTTGTATAATAGTATTGTATCAAGGATCTTACTTGAGAATAATTCAAATTAATCAGTAGCAATGCTTACTTGTATGATTTCTCTATTTAATAAACATATTTTTTAGTACCTGCCTGATCTGTTTTAGTATACGAGTTCAAATAGCCACTCATAAAAGTATTGATGAACTTAGCGGGAGAAACCCACGTGTATGATTAAACAAAGCAGGCCACGACTGCATGTAAGAGTTTAGTGAACAGAGATTAGATTATATTATAGTTTAATTATTGTTTATCATTCTGAGAGAGCCATCCTGGGTAAGAGTCACATCTATCCTCGGTATTGGCTGGCGCAGTTATAATATAAATTTGTCAATGCTTATCAGGTGGACTGTCTCAGAAGGTGTGTTAATGGTCACATCCCACACAAGGACAAGGCCCTAAACACTAAGTAACCTGCACGTGGTTAAACAATAGAGAGGCCAAACGACTGCACAATTAAAAAGGGGAAAGAAAATAAGTAGAGAACAGAATAAGTATAGATTGTTTTAAAAGGAAAGGATATATAAGAAAAGGAGTAAGAAATAACGAAATAATTAATAAGTAGAAAGATTAACAAAGAAATAAGAATAAAAAGACAAAATAAATAAGATATAACAATACGCCATTCCACAAAATTTTATTGCTAATGCAGCTCCGAGAAGAAGCATTCGAAAAAAGTTTAGCTTCCAAGAAGCAAAAGAAAATCAGCGACTTTTTTTAAAAAGAAATAAAAAAAAAACTGTGTTATTTTGTAAAACTTTTTTTTGTGCATTGTATACAAGAAAGTGATATTTTTTTTTTTACGCATATTAAGTTATGTACTGAACTATGCAATTTTATTAAATCAGAATCCTCAACAAATACAGGTGAATACAAACTAAATATTTTACTAAAATAAACTTGCGTACTGTATTATTTTTAAGTTTTATATTACAGTACAGTAGCATTTTTTCTATCAGTTAATAATTTATTTACAGAATTAAATTGATGTACCATTAGAATCTGATTATTTTTGTCTTAAACACTAGTTATTGTTGCCTCTTGGGGGAGGAATTCGCTAATCCGAACTTTTCGCTAATCTGAACGAGCGCAGTTTTTATTAGTTCAGATTAGCAAGATACCACTGCTTCTTTGTCCCTTTTTTTTAAAAAACAGTATCAGAGTAGCATTTTCCTGCTTCTAGGCATAGATTTAGTAAGTTTGTGACATGGTGAATTATATTGTTTCTGCCCATTAATTAATTCTATGTGAATTAGGTCTTCACCAGGACATTTTCCATTTTTTATTTGTTTTAATGCTTGTTTTATTTCATCTGAAGTGAATGGAGGGGATGAATTCCATATGTGATGAAGAAGAGTTATCTATTAAAGGATCACTATAGAGGTCTTTATAAAATTCTTCTAGCCTGCTTAGGATTTGTTCTTGGTTCCTTATTATAGTTCCATTCTTATCTTTTATTGCAGTTATTTGACTTTTGCCAACTGATAAATGTTTTCTTAGTATTTTCATATTTTTATTGTTTTCAATTGTTTCTTTTAGTGTGATAAGATCTTATTTCATTTCTCATCTTTTTCCTTATTGTTTTGCATATTCTATTTTAGAAATTAAGTTTTTGTCTTGTTTCATATTTGGTCTTTTTTTTTAAGTAGTTGTAAGGTTTCCTCTGAAAATTTGTCTTTTTGTTGCTTCTGAATTCATTGGTTGTTGAGATTATTACTTCCATCAGGTTTTTGCTTATTTATGTCTTCTTCAAAATATTTATTAAGTCTAGTTTTTGATTGAGTTTTTCTTCATAATCCTTCTTGTTTTCAATAAGTTTTAAGTCAAAACTTCTTAATTTTTTGTTGTTTAGCCATTTTATTCTTTCCAATTTGGGGTTTATTTTAATTTTGGCTCTCATCAGTCAGTGGTCACCTCCTGTTTTTACTTGATTCAGTACTGAGGTACCTTGAACTATTTCTTTATTATTACACAGTATATAATCTATTTCATTTTTTATTTCTCCGTTTGGACTTCTCCATGTCCATTTTCTTTGGAGGGATTTCTTTTAAAAATGTATTCATAATATGTTACTGATAGAGAATTCTGTAAGAGCCATTCCTGAGTTGCTGGTTATACCATATATGTATGGTCCTATTATGTCAATTTGGTGAATGGGATGACTTTGGCATTAAAATCACCCATTACTATAGTAAAGTTTTGATTGCTATTTTTTTTTTTTTTTTTTTTTGCCTAGAGTGTGCTGCAGTGAGTCATAAAATGCTTCTATCTCTTCATCAATGTGGGATGAGGTGGGAGCATATATTTGGATGATCATGATTTTAAGTTTGGAGTTTATTTTAAGTGCAATTTTTATTATTCTTTCATCTGTATAATTAAATTCTTCTATAAGGTGTGTAATTGTTTTCTTAATTAGAAATCCAACTCTGTATTGTCCTTTAGTTTCCCCATAATAGTATAAGTAGTCTCCATTTTTTAGTTTTATTAAATGTTAATCCTGCCTGCGAACTTCACTTAAACCTATGATGTCCCATTTAATATGTTTTAGTTCTTGCTGTAGGTAAGGTCTTCCTCTTCTTTAAGTGTTCAACAATTAAATCTTCCTATATAGAGGAAAAGTGGATTGTATATAGGAACATTTAATTGTTAAACACTTAAAGAAGAGGAAGACCTTACCATCTTACAGAATGAACTAAAATATATTGTTCTTGGACCACTGCTGTTTAATTTGTTCATAAATGATATAGGAAATGATCTGAGAGGAACAGTTCATTTGTTTGCGGATGATGCGAAGTTGGGTAGGGCAATAGTGAATGCAGATGACGTCAAAATTTTGCAGGATGATTTGGATAGATTGGAGGTCTGGGCTAAGGAGAATGGATGTCAGTTTAATGTGGCAAAATGTAAGGTTATGCATTTTGGGGTGAAAAGATTGGCGGCAGTTTACTGCATTGGTGGAACCCTGCTCCAGGAAATTGATGAGGCACGAGATTTAGGAGTGTTGGTAGATAAGGAATTGAAATTTAGGGGACACATTGCAAAAGTGGCTAAATCAGCTCATCGACTCACTTGGTTCTTGAAAAATACTTTGACGAGCAGAGACAAGCAAGTTATTGTTCCTCTCTATCGAGCCTTGATAAGACCCCATCTAGACTACTGTGCTCAGATTTGGTCACCTAGGTTTCTTCTTGATGGGGAGGAGGTGGAGAGGATCCAGAGGCGAGTGACCAAGATGATAGCAGGTCTGTGGAATGAACCGTATGAGAACAGGTTGAGGATTTGTGGGTTGCAAAAATTGGTTGATAGGCGGAGGAGGGGAGATATGATTGAGACATTAAAATTACTGAAGGGTTTCTATAAAATTAATTCAGAAGATATTTTTGAGAACAGGGCTGGTTGTGGGAGGACTAGGGGATATCCATGGAAACTGGGCAAAAGTGTGGTTAGTAAAGGTGTTAGAGCTGGGTTCTTTACTTTTAGAGTAGTGAATGAGTGGAATGCGCTCCCTGAGTCTGTAGTGGATGCTGTGACAGTGAATGAGTTTAAGGCGAGGTATGATAGATACTGTATGAATGTCAAATAGTTGTGATGAATATGATTTGGGGCCTCCCTCGATGAGTCTAATGACTCCCTGGAGTTGCCCGTAATAATAGTAATAATAATAATAATATTAAATGGGACATCATAGGTTTAAGTGAAGTTATTATTTGCGAAAGCTTCCCCCACTGCATCATGCTTTCTCTCCATAAATGCTTTCAATCAGAGTAGTCATATACCTATTATATTGAACCTTAAAGTACTTAACAGTCCCTGCATTCACAATGCATTCTCTGGTAATGTATTTTCATTGATCAACAATTTTCTTTGTAAAAATCTACTCCTCACATCACTCTTACATAACTTTCGGAGATGGCCTCTGGTTCTTCTCCTCTCACCTTCTCCTGTTTTTAAAATCCCCTCTATCAATCATATCACTTCTTTTCCTCCTATCCAGTGAACTTTGTAATCCACATTCTTTTAACCTATCTGCATAGCCAACATTCCAGAGCATTGATATTGTCTTAGTAATTCATCTCAGGAGCATCTCCAATTATTTTATTATTTATATGGGTACTCCATGGAGTCAAAAGACTCATCACAGAAGACCCACTCTGTCCATTAACATAATACCTATTATACATCTCCTTAAACCTATTCACTGTTGGATGCTCAACAACCACCTCTGCAATCCATTCCACTCATTCACCACTCTCCAAATAAAGAACCTAGTTAGCACACCCTTACTAACTACACTCTTAGACTACTTCCAAGCGTGATCCCTTGTTTTCCTCCTAATCTCCATGTATGAAAAAATTTCTTCTGTGTCAATCTTATAGAATCCCTTTAGTAACCTATATTTCGATCATATCTCCTGTCCTCCACATGTCAGCTAAACACTGCAACCCACACACCTTCAATCTATCCTCATAAGGAACACTGCACAGCCATGTCACCAGCTTGATCACTCTTATCTGAATCCTCTCCACAATCTCCAGATCCCCAAGAAAAACAGGTGATCAAATTTGTGCACAGAAGTCACCAAATCATGGTCTTCTAAAGAGGGATAATAACCTCCCTATCTTTACATGTCAATGTGTTCTGTGTTCTTCAGCATCCAAGTAATTCTCTGAGCTATTTGTCAACTCTTCCAATATTATGTCCCCTGGATTTCAAATCTCTATCTACATCCCCCCCCTCCCAGTTCCCTAGCCTCATCAATTTCCTGGAAACTGATACCATCAATGTGTGTAATTTTTTCATCCTCAAGTGCATTATCTTACAACACTGAATTGATAATCATTGTCCTTTGCCCACACTGCCAATTTTTTTAAATCATCCTGTAAGATATCTACATTACCTTTCTCAATTACTTCCCTCTCTAGTTTTGCATCATCAACAAACAACTGAATATTCCCGCTTCAAATCTTTTGGTATATCATCATTTAATGATAATATACTGATATTATTAAATGATATCAGTATATCATTTGTACATTTAATATATCATTAAATGTGCAAATTAAGGAGTAGTGGTCCTAGTACAGAGTCCTTGGGCACTCCACTAGTCACCCTCATTTGCTTTGATCCACTCTGCCATACACCATCCTCTGATGTCTATCAGCAACTTCCATATCCATTCCACCAGTTTCATATCCATTCCCATTTGCTCTAACTTAATAGTTTTCCATGGAGTATTCTGTCAAATGCCTTTGCAATACCCAGCAGCATAATGGTATAGCCATCTCCTTTATCCAATTCTGCTGTCACCTTACTGAGACAAGATAATACATTACTGAGACAAGCCCTACCTTTTATAAATCCATACTTATCATCACACCTTATTTAATGGCTACAATGCTAATAAAATTAATAGATTGTATTTTCTACATCTCACATCCCTCTCAACATACAGATTATAGCAATACTATTAACATTTCTTATATCTATTCCCCATTCCCTAAATCTAGGGTTTGAAAGCAGTATGGAGATTGTAAAAAATTATTATCTCCATACTGATTTCAAATCCTATTTGAAACAAGCTGCCGTTATTTTTTTCTCCTAAAGATCAACTTCCTTCCTGCTCAGTAAGGTGTATACAAAATTCCCTCTTCTTGCTGCCTCAAACTGGAAGAGCTGCTACTGGAATACAACATCTGTCTGGAATACAACAAACATATCTGTTGTAACAGATATGGTCTGTCACAGAATCAATGGAAAAAGATTATTCTTCACTATAGCAAAAACAAAATATAAGACTATTATAAAAATCAAGTGGATATTAAATCCAGTATTATTTCAAAGCTGAATACAGAAGCTATGAAAGTTTCATATGAAAACTGACCAGCTTATGGGAATACATTCGCCGCGATGTTACAAGTTGCCCTAGCCGAACCTTATAGCAGACACGCTATGAAAGCATCCATATATTCGCCTCCTATTGGTTCATTTTAATAAGGTTTCACTGGCCTGACAGCTTTTCAAACTGATTGGTTATCATCAGAGACCAGAAAGAAACCTTAAGAGAGCACAAACTCTCGGTACTAAGGAACTTGAAACATCAGAAAGGTGTACTTTTTGTAAGCAAACTCTTGGTCAGTGCGTAAAAGTATTTACTAAATAAAGAGCCAAAAGGCTTCACTTTTTGAAACAGCTGTCAGGCCAGTGAAACCTTATTAAAATGAACCAATAGGAGGCAAATACACGGATGCTTTCATAGCAATCGTGTCTCCTATAAGGTTCAGCCAGGGCAACTCGTAACATGGTGGCAAGTGTATTCCCATAAGCTGATCAATTTTCATACCAAACTTTTATATAGTTTCTGTATTCGGCTTTAAAATAATGCTGGATTTAATATCCACTTGATTTTTATAATTTTTGCAGTGCCAAAGTGAAGACTTTTCACTCTTCATTTAGAAAAATATAAGACTTTTGAAATTAGAAGATTTAAAAACCAACAGAATCTTAATAAATATGGTTGTGTGAAATTTTTTCATGATCTAGAAACAGTAATTAAGACAACTTGTACCACAGCCAAGGGAGCAACCCTCTAAGAAATTGAGACTTAAATATCTTCCACTCATTTATCTGGTGTGCATTATTACAATTCTCATATTGCATCCCAATGATGTGTCTGAACAGGAACAAATACTGGAACTATTAAACTTGTGTTTAATTCTTTGCTGTTTTTAGAAAATCTCAACATGATGAGCTTTGTTTCTGACAGCAGGAACATCCTACAATGAGTCTTGACTTTGTGGAAATCTAATATCAATAATAATGAATAAACTATCAGTAAATTATACATCTTCAGCATTAAAAGCAAGGTATGATATTGTCAAGGATCGATTATAGTATGACTGTGCTGCAACAGCTAAGGAATCAAGCATATAACATCTCAATTAAGGATCTTGACAAATTATGCAAAATCCTACTTGCTATGGAAGAGAAAAAAAATTTACTCACTGAAGATCTCATTTTTTGATATTATGTTCCAAGTATATCAAAACCTTTATGTGAGAACCATTCCAAGAAGTGGAATTCAAATAAAAACAGGAAGAGCAGTAAAAAAAAACTGATTCTTTAGAAGATAATTTGTCTTACCAGAATAGTCCTTCATATTACTAATAGTAATCTGTTTTCTTAAAATTAAAAAGATTGCTTAGAGGGCTCTTTTTTTTAATACAAATATTCTATTTTGTCCAGCTTGCAGCTACTCACAAGCTGACAAAATCTACCTCACCACAGATGAGTGAGCGTATTTTGTCAATCACATATTCTAAGACAGATTAGTTGTAAGCGGCAACTTCAAAGAGAGGGATTCTGCCACCATCTTCACATATCAAACAAAGGACAACGTCATTCTTCTGACTACCTCCCAAATGGAAAACTGAAAACCTTGTTAATTAATGACAGCAAGAATAATAATGATATTTTAACTATATAGTTAATTATTATTATAAGTTTTTTTTTACCAAGTTCACTATCTCCCTTCTCTCATATCTCCCTTTCAGCACCAAGTAGTAATAAATTTTAAAATCACAGTTAATCAACATTATTACCTTCAAGACAGCTGCCACTAACTCTCCTCCATGCTGAGTAGATGCTTCGTCTACCTAAAGAAAGAAATCACCATAACTTTCAAGATATATATTAGCCTCTTAGGATAAATCGATGAAAAGGAATTCTTAAATTAGTTTAATTTGCTTAACACATTGAAAAACACTTTAAGAAAAAAAAGACAAAAAGTTAATTTAACAGTAAGTAAAACAAACATACAAGTCTCATTCACTTACCTTTCATATTATTCACATGCCTTTTAGTTTTTCATGTCAAATATAATGGTTATAAAAATACAATCCCAAAATGTGAACATAACTGCTCAACTTGATATTTTAGTGCTTTCTACCACAGTCAGAGATGGAGAGTAAGAGACAGAAAAAGATGTACAAATTAAATTTAATGTGTATAGAATGAAGAGAAAATTTAAATAATTCTGTAAAATTGAAACAAAAATAAGCTACATACATGATGCAGTTGCAAGGTAACATATGGCTTAGTGTGCCAGTACTATAAATCCTCTCCCCCTTCACAAATTTCAATTAACAACAAGCAAATCATTCTTTCACACTAAGCATCCACAACTTACTTCGAGCAATGCACTCTGCTTTCTTACCACTATCCATGCAAAATATTTACTCCTTACACCTTACCTCATCACATCCTTATAAAACCTCCAGGGATAGCATTTCATTCTCCTCCCATTCTCTACTAAACAAGTATACTGCTTGGGAAGAAGTTAATGAACACTCCCATAAGCAAGGTTGCATTGTGTCATGTAACAATGTCATGTGTTTGTAGATGGTATAAATTGGAGGAATATGATGCTCCCAAGTCAGTCCAACTGTGTCTGGGTGAAATGGCTGTGAGAAGGAAACTGACGGAGTTTTAAAGAGGCATCGTGATAAGATGCCATGTTGCAGACCTATCTGTTAGGTAAATTGTTGACAAATTGGGCCATCCCAGGTCAACAATCAGTAATACCATACTAAGATGGAAGCACAGGGAATCAACTACAAGTGCTATCCAAAGTGGATGACCCACCACACTCACCAAACATGAGATAGGGTGCTGAATAATATGTAAAACTTGTTATTTGTCGGCTGACACACTGAATGCAGAGATCCGGACAAAATGGAACATGAATCTGCACAAAAACATTCGGAACTGAGGCTCACAAGATGAGTTTCCATGATAGGACTGAAATATATAAGCCTCACATTACTGGAACCAACATGCAGGTCGTCTTCAGTGGTGCAAAAGGTCTGTGGGATGAACTGCAGATGATGTCAAGGGACATCCACCCCACAACAGTTGAAGACCTTGTTATATGCCTACAGAAAGAATGGTCCAGTGGTGCAAAGAGCCCTAGGCTCATCACTACTGAACATCTGTAAAATGAACTGGAGAGAGAGTGAGGTCAAGGGACATCTGCTCCACAACAGTCCAGGACCTCATTACATGCATACAGGAACAATGGTTGAAAATTCCCATTGATCACTATTGTGCACTTGTAAAAAGTGAAGGATTGCTGCAGTTATTACAGCAAAAGGAGGTCCTACATCTTAAGGTGGGTACCATAGTTGTTTGTTCCTCACACTATGGTGTCCATTGACTTCTTTCCAAGCAGTGTATGACTGATTATAATTTATTTCATATAGTGAAAAATGGATTTGCTAGAACAGAGTGAATTTGACTGCATAATTAGGCCAATAACACTTGCACTCTCCAACCAAAAGGTCTAAATCCTATTAAGGGAATCCATGAATGAATTGCTGACAATTTGAGACCATCCATCTCACTTACTGCAGCACCAAAACAGTTTAAATAATTCCATGCTTGATTTCTAGAAGAGAACCAGATTATTAAACCTTTAGCTTAACCATGGTATTCACATACAAGAGGTTCCAACCTTTCATGAGTGCAATTCACAAAGGAAAAGAAGAAAAAAAAAAGTAAACAGATTATGATTGATATTAGTCACAGTGAGTTACTCAGAATTAATGCAAATAAGGCAACTAAAAATTTAAAATTATGTGGATGAAATTTTTCAGGAACATAACTCATAAACATTAATTTACTGATAAAACTAAATCGAGGAATTTGCTTTACATATTCCAAATGCAGAAACACTAGCAGCCACATGAGGATGAAAATTATAATGCAGTACCCAACTTTAAGTGAGAGGGAAAAAAAATCTGAACCATCAATAGTGACAATTCATTTTTCCTCCCCTCACATTTTGCACTTCTTTAACAAAACATCGAGTCCCTGTGTGGCTGCTGGATATTCTGTTATAGCAAGATAGGGTATATCTTGCTATAATATGATGGATTTCATAGAATACATGATAAATTCATTCACTCAAACACTCTTCACAATATAATTTGCTTCTCACTCCCTTGTTCATCACATAACTTCTATGGTGGCACCTCATTCTATTACACCCTTTCATTCCTATCTACCAAATGTATCTCAAAATGAGACCAGATACCAGATATTCACACCATTTATTAAATAAATGGTGTGGTAGATGAGAAAGTGCAGAAGGTTTATTTTCCAAGAGGGAAGGTAAACAGGCAATGGATGCATTAAATATGAGAAGAAAACGAGAGCAAGTTAGTGATAACTGTGGGAGCAAATGATCGGTTGGACAGAAAACCGTGGGAATGTCTAACTGGAGTTTTGAGAAGGATGAAAGAGAACAGTGGTATGTTGGAAGGATAGTTAGTGTCTTGTTGTATGACAAGGAGTTGAGATAGCAAGCAAAAATCTTAAATATGTTAGAAAGCAGTGTGAGAGAAGGAAGAGCTGCAGTTTGTTTGAGGTGTTTATGTTTGTTTATGAAGTTTGAAAGGGATGCTTGCTGTTATCATAATTTGAATTATAGCAGAGTTTCAATGGGAAAGGGGGTGGGGAGGTCTGGAATATAAGGGATTGAGTAGAGAGAGATGTTACGTTAGAGAGATGACAGAGTGGTCATAAACCCCAGAAATGAATTGCTGTGCTTATTTGCAAATTCCAACAGTATCAGAAATAAGGGAGGTTCAATTGTTGTGGTGACAGTATATTCTCTTAAAAACTGCTGGAATAAGTGAAACAAGTCTGAGTGAGGATAATATCCTGACAGGAAGGGTACAATGTTTTAGGGAGGATAAGACGGGCAAGAGAGGCAGGGTGCCACTGATCATAGGAGAATTATATCCACACACAAAGTAGGGATGACAGGAAGAAACAACATCAATGGTTTTAGGCAGTATTTGTGAGGTGGAAGTTGACAAGAGAGAATATTTCATTGGATGTTGCTCTAGGCAGGAAATGTGAAGAAAAACATATAGGAAAATTAGTTTAGTAAATGACAGAAGGGTGATCAATATGGATGATTTAAACTATGATAAGAAAACTCGAATCCATTCCTTGGTGAGTTTTTGGCTGTGTGAAGTGACTTTGAGGGAAGACTGGATTTGTATAAGAGGGACAGCTTGCACTTGAATGCATTTGGTATCAGGAGTCTTGATAAACTAATAACTGCTATGAGATCTAAAACAGAGTCAGGGAAACTAAATTATAATGGAAGAAAGGTGAGAATATGTGCATAAGAGCGACAATGTTATGTAACTGTGTTAATGACAGGAATGGACATTATCGTGGAAATGATTACGAGGAGAGAACGATTTCAACTTTGTGTTCATCCAGTTTGGGACAATCAAACATGTGCAAAAGATATCTGCATATATAAGGCACTAGAGAAGTACAGAAATCTACAAGTTGTCCAACTATGTCACACAGACTACACAGAAGAGTATATAAAAGAACATGCAAGTAGCTTATGACTGTACACGAATGATGGAAGTATCAGAAACAAAGGGGTACAGTTTGTTGCCTTGGTCAATATGCTGCGACATCAAATTGTAGGCATCAGGGAGATCTGGATATTAAAATTAGACATACTAACTGGTATCGTGTAAAGGGCACAGTATTTTTAGGAAGAATACACAGGATAGGAGAGAAGGGGGCATGCTAATGATATCAGATAATCTGAATCCAGTTACAGTTGAGACCTATGACTGCGATACTACTAAAAGTTTTGCATGTGCCAGTGACTTTGAAGCCATTTGGTGCAAGGTGGAATCTAACAAGATTAAAGACATAGTGGGGGTGTTGTTACAGACTTGGTGGATCAGTTGCTAGTGATGAAGAAATGCATCACCAAATAAAGACGATGGAAACTAAAAGAGTAATTATAATGGGGATTTTAATTATCCAAGCATTGATTGGGTAGCAGTAAAATCTCATGAGAAGAATGAATATGACACAAGGAACTCAGGGTCAAAGAATGTTAGATTTGATTGTCATGTCAGAGGGTGTTCAAGTTAAAGATGTAACTATTCTGCCTCCAGTTGGTGACAGTGAACAATTGGGAAGTTGCTAGGTTTATGAAATGTCCATTCAGGAAAGGTTACATGCTGAACTACAAAGCAGGAAATTATGACCAAGTGAGGAGTATAATGAGTTCTGTGAAATGGTATCATTTGCTGAATGGGAAGAATATTGATAGTGCATGGGAATCATTTAAAAATTTCTGTTGTGATTCTGATAGTGGAGAGTATGCAAAGGAGAAAAATGATATGAGGATTGTGGAATACTGATTATGAAGACAGATTGAGAATTTATAGACTGCAGATACTAGCAAACAAGAGAAGGAGAGATGATATGACTGAGACTTACAAAATTCTGAAAAGGTCATACAGGATTTCATTTGATGGAATTTTTCATTTTATAGAGGATGGAGAAAGGACAAGAATACATCCTTTGAAGCTGAGAATGAATGCAACTAAGAAGGGTGTGAGATCTAGATTTTTCTCTCATAGTATGCATGATTGGAGCAGTTGCCATTGAATGTTGTGTGTGTGAATGAATTCAAGAACAAGTATGATAGCTGGTGCACATAGTATGTGGCCTCCTTTGATGAGTCTTAATAACAGAATGGAATAAAGAGAAATTTGATAAAGAAAATGAATTTGAGTTCTTGAAGGACAATTATGATAAGCAGAATGCAATGGATGGCACACAAGGATTGACGTCTTAAATCTGATCATATCATTTGGGAATGCTTCTCTAGTTCACTCAAATTGTGAACTAGGGAGAAGATTTAAGCATCCATATGACCATAAAATATTATATGGATATTTAACAGTGGCCCAAAATATTAAGACTTCTGTGAGGAAAGAATATGTGAATGTGAAATATGAAGATATCAGAAATAACATTTGCTCTTGTGAATAAAAAGGAGAAGAGAAGTTTGCAATGTTGTAACTACATTAATATAGAAATGTTTTTTTACAGAATGCACAGAAACAAAAAGGCAGAACAAGAGGCTTTTCCAGAAAGTTATACAAGACATATGAATTTGCAAGGGAGCAAGTTCTTAGTGTTGAGAATAGATTAGATGGTGGGCAGAATATACTCATGGCCTGAGTGTGTGTGTGGAAACAAATGAGCTTGAAGCATAGCTTGAAGATTCTGTGCATAAGTGATATTTACAAGTCTTTTCAATCTATGGAGGTCTAATGTTAACTCCAATTATATTAAACTAGTGATCCCTAAATGGACAGACACCAACTTAAGTCTATCATATTATCCCATCTGCATTTATCACTGAACTAAAATTTACTTTTCATTGTTTGGTGTTTTATGGCACCATATGAGGTCAATACTGCTCCAGTAAATTATCATAGCAGTATACAAGTTAAAAAAAAAAAAAACTAGTAAAAAAAATGACAGATATAAATAAAAAAAAAAGTGTATATAAATGCAGTTTTTACAAGAAATGTATACAAAAACAAGTATTAAAAAGATGAATAAAAAGTGGGTGTAAAACCATCTATAAAAAAGGATAAAAAGTTCAAAAACTTAAAAACAGCAAGATATTAAAAGGACACACACACAAGAATCAACACTATCTATATACATTAAAAGATATTGTCTGTAAAACTTTAAACATCTGATGTGTTGAGTGTTAAAAATCTGCCTGGGTGTATAGGGTGCACACATATTATGAATATGGCTAAAATTAATAACTGTGCTCATTCATGAAATGAGGGCAGTCAATTAAAATATAACTGATATAACTGTGAATTAATGATTACAAAACTTGCACAAAGGCATGTTATCACCCCTCAATAAGGAGTGTGTGAAATAACTATAATCTATGTAGAATCAAGCAAGAACAATTTCTGTTTGAACCCTGTGCACAGACTAGATTGCCATAATTTAATTTCAAGCTTAATTTGCCATTGGGATAGATGACTGTTTCTGATAACCTGTTAGTAATCAGTGCATAGTACAGAGGGATGGTGGATGTTTGAGAAATGAGCTGACCTAGCTGCAGTATCTGCAGTCTCATTTCCCATGATCACAACATGACTTGGAATCCAAGAGAAGCATACATCTAAGCATAGCTTCCATAATGGAGAGAGGAAGTGTTGGATTTTAGAGAGAACTGGATGTAGCTCTAGAGTTTTTATTACCTGAAAAGAACTTTGTGAATCTGAATGTTTTATGCACCTTTGGTAGTAATGCAATCTGATGTATTTTAGTGCAAATTTATCGTATACAGCTCAGCTATAAAGTTGATGCTCTCTAATGGATTTGTGCAAATATAAAATGCTGTCTGGAAAGATGTCAGAAGATCCCAATAGCTCCTCTGATTTGAGCTACCTATGTAGACCAGCACAAAATCTGAGTATATAATTCTATGAGGTTCAAAGAGTTGCTGTAAGATAACAAGAGGGGTGAGGGGAAAAAAAGCTACATGCTGGTATGTATGATTGCCATAGTGCAAGTAGGTTTAGTGGCAACTGAGCAATGTTGTCTACCACAATCTCTAGAGCTTGTAGGAGAGCTTGAATCTACAGCAGTAGAACTATTGTATAGATTCTCCCATGGTGGATGAAAAAAAAGTTGGCCACATGGGGTGGTTTGCAGTCTTCTGAATAGGAGGAGAAGAGCAGTTGGCAATGTTGTAACAGGGATTTTTGTTGTATATAACAGACAACGGTTGACACGAAATTGATACAGGTAGTTTGTTTGACTTTGTGTAGGGACTAAGAATAAGTGATGTTCAAAATGCTCCAGTTGCAATTCTGATGCTTGATGAATAGGGTATAGCCATCGAAGGGTACTCTTCCAGGCAGAAGCATTGACTTGGGACCCATAATCAAGTTCTAATCTTATCATTGCTGTATATAAATGAAGCAAAGAACATCTGTCAGCACCCCAAGAGGTGAGAGATGGGTGCATAAAATGTTCATTGCTTTGCAGACTTATCTCATAACTACCTTACATGATGAAGAGAGGCAAGTTTATTATCAAATATGAGTCTCAAGAACTTCTGATGTAACTGGGATTGTTTATCCTGGTCAGAGTTGTGGGTTAGGATAAAGGCCACAATCTGCAGCAAAAGTGCACACAAACTGTCTCCTTCTATGAAAATGTGAACCTATTTTGAGAGGTGATCAATGGCATTTTGCAACTGTTCTTCTATAACTCTCATATTACTTGAATGTAACATGAAGTCATCAACACAGAGTATTACCTATTGGTTGAGGACATTGTTCTATTATCAAATTGACCTTGACTGCAAAAAAGCATCACACTTAAAATTGAACCTAGGACTCCCTCCTCTTGGGTATACAATCAGTACAGAGCAGGTCCCACTCAGACTTTGAAGATTCAGTTAAATAAAAAGTTTTTACATAATCAAAGAAAAATTGATACCACGTACATTTTAGCAAGACATCTCTAATGGAAGCCTCCAGCCAGACAGGATTATCTGTAATAATAATAATTACCTAACACCTTTATCCTAATTGGGAGCATGCGAGGCATTTTAAGCGCCTCCATAGCACAATTGGAAGAACGACGGTACATTGCACCCTTCGACTGGAAAAGGCCTAAGTTCAATTCTCGTCATGATGGGAGGAATCTTTATAGGGACATTTTCAATCGAAGATGAATTAGTCAATCTCATACGGAGGTAGCAGGCTTTTTTTCTCCCAGAAACTGAGGTTTTTCATCCCACATACAATACAAACAATTTACAGATAAAAAAAATACTAGCTGTGGTGGTGGGTAGTAGATGGCACTGATGTCAATGATTGGTAGTAGAGGTTCGGTGTAGTGGTGGAGACAGAGTTGTACAACAGGTGTCCTCCTGCAACGAGTCTTCGGACTCCTTGGAGGTGTCATGAATAATAATTTTAACCCTATCTAGCTTTTGGATGCACAGTTCAATCTCCACTTGTAACCAATCAGAGATAGCTGGCCCTGACTAATTGTAAGTGGCCACTAATGAAGAGAAAGGCAAACAAGTGCTGCCATCTCTTGGTAGTAACACATCCTAATCCTAACAGGATGTGTTACTGTCTGAAATAATGTAGGTTTTACGGTTGATTTTCTCGAGTTTACAGAAAAAAACCTTTCCAGGTGAAAAAAAAACGCTTGCCTGTGCCAGAGATTGACTAACTTGAGAACCGGTTGAAGAAAGGATTAGAAGAAGTTCCTCTAGTTGACAACTAGACTTGAACTTAAGTGTATCTTTAGGTGACTTAGCACAGTGGATGCAAGTGCCACTTCCACTGAGCTACACATGCCTGTGATTATCCATAATAGAATGTTTTTTTTTTTTTTGTTTGTTTGTTTTGGAAGCTACATTGTGTTCTGAAAAAAAAAAAAAAAAAAGTTTCTCTCCAGAAGTCATAAAAGATGAATTAACTCCCCGCACCCAGGAATCTTGCACAAGCAGCTGGTCAGAGCAATTGGGTGGTAGTTATTTTATTTAGGGATTTTGTATCCATCTTTCCCTGGATTAGGAAAGACAATAACAATTGCTTTTTGCCAGATATCCAAAAATATACTCTCACAGAAAATTCATCCATGGATCAACAGTTGATCCATGGATGATAGACAGATGTTTTACCATTTCATAATGGATATTATCTGGTCCAACAGCAATTGGATGGCACTTAAGCAAAACAGCTTTAATTTCTTCTTCTTTGGTGAGTGGCCTGTTGCATTTGAAGAAAAGAGAACTGAATTTGTTTTTCTGCCTTGCTTTTGGGGGGGGGGGGGGAACTCAGCGGAGGGAAATGATGTTGTCGATGTTTTAGCAAAAATCTTCCAAGCGCATGTCGGCAATTGCTGTTGGATCAGCAACTATGTAACCAACCATTACATTCTATGACAAAGAGCTGGTGGGTGATGTATCTACCAGTGGTGGCTGGTGAAAATTTTAAGTGGGGGTGTTGCATATACAAAATAAAATAAAAATATTATTTTTTTCCTAATCAGTAACCAATTTATTAATAAATAAATTTACATGTTAAAAAATTGCTTTATGAAAAATATTTCACCCTAAACACGAACAAACACCAATAATAAAAGTTTCTTATCTCACAGAAATAACAAGCGCAAACATACAATACACTGCCCAAAAAGCAGTATCAAGCGTAAATGAATATCGGCGAGTCTACCTGCAACTGGAGAGTTCATTCTCACACTGCGTTAGATCGCAGTGCATTTGTTTTGTGTAACCATAATTGAAAAAAATATAATTCTTTTCATATTTTCAACAGTGTCACTCATCATAATTCAGTCTTGTATCTATAATAAATAAATAATTATGTTATTTTAACAAAATAAAATAAGATTGCAAAAAATAGTTCACTCTTTCGTATCTCACAGAAATAACATGCGCAAGCATATTATACACTGCCCTAGTTACGTGCAATGAGAAGTGCAAACGAATATCGGTGAGTCTGGCTGCAATTGGTCGAATGTGATAATATGGACACTGCATTAGATCGCAGTGTATTTGTTTTGTAATCTAAAGCGTTAATCGAACAATTCCAATAATTAACTATTCAATCAATGTCGAAACATGAGCTGTAACATGTTGTATTGCATTTATTTATATAATATTGTAAGCATTGTTATTATTTATAAACACAAACAAAATTTAATTTTTTTCATTTTTTCCTTGGGGGTGCTACAGTGTCACAGTGCTCATGTGCAGGGCTGTCACTGGTATATACCTTTCATTTTCTGAATTTTTCCTATACTTCTTTGTTGTGGTGGAGCTTACTTATAGAAGATGTATATTGGATCCACGATTCATTCTGGCTCTGACAACAGATGTCTCACTTGAACACATCTGAAAACAATTAGGTTTGTTGTGTGGGATATCTGCAGAAAATACTCCTTCTGGGCTTCCTTGGCTATGTTGTGGTTGAAATTGCAGTTGTGGCAGATTGTATAATGTGCTCAATGACATATGATTCACTGCATCAGAACATGAGCTGATGGTCACAGAATCAAATTCTGTGAGTGAAGAAAAAGTGGATCATTCAGCTTTTTCAATTTTCTACCATGTTATCTATGATGAAGTATATGTTTGCAGTGTAGGAAGGTGGATATCAAGAAAAACTGATCACACCCAAATAGGCTGTCATCAGTTTCTCATTAATGACAGCCAGATCCAGAAGAGAAATCAAGGTTGGAACTTCTTTGGTAGATGGACCGAGTCCTTGATTCTTCATCCCTTCATCTGATTTTAGTTTGTGTATGAGAGGATTATCGTGAGTAATTTATTGGCAATTTATCGTGGGAAAGCATACAGCATTGTAAGCTGTATGCTTTCTCTTGCAATGGAGGATTTCAGTTTTTTGTGTTTGAAGCGATCTGAGGGTTTATAGTATGCTGCCTGTCGAATTAGCTCGTTATCTGTGGTTGTGAAGAATTTTTCTGCAATGCCTATCATGTAGGTCTTGATATCTGGAAGGTTGGCTTCTTGGTGTAACTGGAGGTTTCTGGTGAACCAAGAGGCATTAAATGGCATTCTTAGGCATTTGTTCTGGATTGTCTGTAATCTGATGTTTCTTTTAGTTATGTGTCCCCAGGTTGATGAAGCATAAGTTAGTTGAGGTCTTATCACTGATTTGTAGAGGAGAATTTTGTTGTTTATGTTTAGGAAGCTGTTCCTATTCAAAAGTGGATATAGCTGTGCTATGGTCTGACTTGCTTTAGTGGAGACACTATTTATGTCTTGAAATTTAGGCATTTATCAAGATGAACTCCTAGATATTTGGTAGACTTATGCCAAGGGATGATTTTTCCAAACATCTTTATGCTTGTGTGCAGTTCTACTTTATGTCTGGTGAAAAGCACTGCAGAGCTTTTTCCTGGGTTGATTGCGATATTCCATTTGCTGTACCAATTCTCTAATTCACTGACTGCTCTCTGCAGCTTGTTTGTCACAAGATGTGGACGGAGGGATCTGGCTATGATAATTGTATCATTGGCATAGAAGGCAGTGATGAATGGGGACAACTTGGGGAGATCTGCCATGTATATGGAGAGCAGGGGAGATAGCAGAGAGTCTTGAGGGACTCCAGTCATGACTTTCCTTTCTGTGGATCTGATTCCATTGAGTTTTATTTTAAATTTTCTGTTATTCAGATATATTTAAAGTAATGTAGAAGCCATACATTTCCCATATACAAGTAGGGAAAAGGTGTATCACTTTATTATTGAAATAATCTGGGTAAGAGATAGTTGTTGAAAGTTTTTTCACTTTGCTAGATTATAAATTAAAGGTGCCATGAAATTATTTTCTTGGTTCCAAGTGAAAAAACTTGCAGTATCTATCTGTGATCCAGAGTATTTTAATAATATGGTGATACAGCTTTTCACTACTTGTATATGAGAAATATGACTTCCACATTATTTCAATCTTGGTATCTGTTTCAGGCTGATGAAGTCCACAATTGAGGCTTATAGGATTACGATCCTTCTCAGTGATTAACTTTGATTTTGTGTATTATCATATAGAGGGCTAGAGGGGCCAGAACAAGAGGTCATCCCTAGGGACTGAATAAAGGTGTGGTTAGTAGGTGCAAGAGGACTAGATTTTTTGCTTGGAATGTTGCCAGAGTCAGCTGCGAGTGCTTTGTCTGTTAATGGGTTCAAGGAGAGGTATGAAAGATTGGGTGGGTCTCCTGCAATGAGTCTTTGGAGTCCATGGAGATGCCTGTACAATAATAATATAGTGCATATTCAAAGCATTATACAACAGTTTAGCTCCCAGTAACCTATAGAAAGTTTTTACCTTGGGTTTGTTATATGTTAAAGACTTCAAGAAATTTTATACTTAGTTTTAATCCTTTTCCCAAGGAAGCAAAACAAAGTTTTGCACATGAAATATATTCACGTCTCGAGTAGTGACCCTTCCCATTATGCATTGCATCATACACTTCCAAAATCGGAGGTGTGCTTTGCATTATAGGATACATAGTAAGACAAGTGATATGAAGTCATTAGCCTTTATGTAAGTAGCTCAGACATGAATATATTCGATGTGCAAAACTTTGTTTTGCTTACTTGGGAAAAGGATTAAAACCAAGTATAAAATTTCTTGGTGTCTTTATTCCCAGTAACCTAGCATGGTCCCCAGACCACAATGGAAGAAGCTCCCTATGAAGATATGAACTTCAACCTTTCCAGACATATTTGCACTGATAAACTAAATGAGCAGAGGGGGATGATTATTGAGGGCCTTCAACTATGGAGAGACAGACTGAAGGAAGATATGAGATTTATGCAGCTAAGGAATAATTACTCAAGGCAGCATATGTGATGGAAGATACTAGGGATTGAGAGTGCTGGTTCTTGTGACCGCAACAGAAGATACGTTGCTGTCAATCAGTGTAGGCAATCATGTAGTTTTCACTCAAGAGTTGACTAAAAGCATGAATTTCTCACTAAATGGTTATATGTGGAATTACAGAACTGCTAATTCTGACAAACTCAAGAGACTGCTTGGAGAGTTGCCATGGGATGATAATCTGCAGGGGATGGATGTCAGTGGTGCATGGGAAAAAGTCAAGGGATGTTTGAAAGAAGTAATAACATAGTGCATAATTCCAGAGGATAAATAAAGTAGGAATTTAAATGGATGAATAACAACATTAAGCAGGAGTTGCTAAAAATGAGAGGGCATTTAAAGAGAAAGATGTGTAATCTCATGAACAGTATAAAAGCACAGGCACAGTATGCTAAGGAAGGGAAAATAAAGAGTATACAAGAGGAAAAATGCTGAGCAAGCCAAAGTTAATCCAAAAGAGTTATTTCAGCATGTGGCAAATAAAAGGAAGAATGACTATGACAAAATAATTTTGATAAATACTGATGGTAAGAAGGTGACTGAAGCAGATGAAAGTTGAATTTTGCAGAGAGAATTGAATTTTCCAGGTAGATGATACTGCTCTGTTGGGTAATCGTAGATGTGACAAGGGCTAATACTGAAAAAGGTAAGTGAAGCAGGGGCATAAGTGATTACAGAACCTTGATGTGAATACAACTATGGGATATCAGCTGACATATTACAAGAATGTGCTAAGGAACCAGCAGTACCTATGACCAAATTGAATACCAGATGTCAGGGCTGTACTTCCACTTTACCTGAGGAGAGTGAAGCCCAAGGCAATAGCGCACTCCAGGGCTCCTCCCTCATTGTTTGGGATCCTTAAATTGGCTTTAATTTTGGGGTCCCAACTACAGCTTCATGCACCTATGCATGAAGCTGTAGTACAGCCCTGCCAGATGTGGTACAGTCCCAAAAGGAGTGGAAAGATGAAAACAGTTATGTTGCATAAAGGAAGCCCCAAGACAGAAGTTGTAAATTATCAACCAAGCAGCATTTCAGAAGTAGTGGTTCAACGTACTGGAGAAGCTGGTTAAAGGTAAAATTCAGAAACGGATGGATAAAAATCTAATACTCTATGCAGCACAGCATGATTTTGTGAAAAGTAGGTCATGCCTCAGCAATGGCATGGAGACTAGATTTTTTGCTCAGAGAGTGGCAAACAAGGGTGAAATGGGTTGGAGGTTCAGTTGTGAGTGCTGGGTCAGTGAATGAGATATGAGGGTCGTCTGAAAAGTTCTCGGTCTCGACCATAGATGGCAACATTATCGGCAAGAATTTTTTTCTAAGTTGGTACATCTGTCATAAGCATCAATGTGAAATACAAGTCATTCTATCATGTAGTTTGTTTTATACAGCTGTCTGAAGCAAAAGTGTTGTCTGTATACCTTGAAATGGATAAAATTGAGTATCGTGCAGTTATAAAATTCTTTATAAAAGAAGGTTTAACGCCAAAAGAATTTCATTCGAAGTTCATAAAAGTTTATGGGCACTCTTCTCCTTCATTTTCAACAATTAAGAAATGGGCTGCCGAGTTTAAATGTGGCCGTACCAGCCTTGAAGATGATCCATGTGAAGGACGTCCAAAAAGTGTAACAACACCAGAAATCATTGATCAAGTGCACAATATGGTATTGGACAACTGGCAAGTAAAAGTGCATGAAATTGCTCAGAATATAGACATTTGAAAAGAATGTGTAGGATATATTTTGCATGAAGAATCGCAAATGAAAAAGCTTTGCACAAGATGGGTGCCCCATTTGCTCACTGCAGATCAAAAATACACTTGCATGAAAATCTCTGAACAGTGCTTGGAGCATTTTAACACGAATAAAACTGATTTTGTATGTCGATTTATTACTATAGATGACACTTGGATTCACCATTATACACCAGAATTCAAACAGCAGTCAAAACAGTGGACAGAAGCCAGTTATTCTGTGCCATAGAAGACAAAGTTGGTTCCATCAGCAGGAAAAGTCACGGCAACGGTGTCCAGCCTAGACAAAATAATTCGTGAGAAAAGACCAGGTTTGCAGAAGAAAAAAAATCATCTTTCATCAGGAAAATGCACCTGCCCACAAAGGTGTTTTGACAATGGGAAAATTAAGGGATCTGCACTATGAATTGTTGGAACATCCATCCTATTCCCCAGATTTGGCTCCCTCTGACTTCTATCTCTTCCCCAAAATAAAACTCTTCCTCGCTGGTCAGCATTTTTCTTCGAATCAAGAGGGCGATTGCAGCTGTACAGGTGTATTTTGCAGATCTTACTGAGAAGGGACAGGATAATGGTGCTGGAGCATCACTGAAATAAATGTATTAGTCTTAAAGGAGATTATGTTGAAAAATAAAAATAATTTTGAAATTATAAATTTGTGTATTCATTGTTAGGCAGTGAACTTTTCAGACTATCCTTGTAAAAGCAAAACATGACAAGTATTGGACAAATCTTTAGTTTTTGGAATATTAGTGGCCCTCCTGTGTCCATAATAATAATTTTACTATATTATGAGAAGGCTCATTTCCACCCAGATCGGTTTTAACTTTCGGCAAAAGATTGATTTTCTTACTAAGCAAAAAAAAAAAAGTTTTTTTTTTTTTTTTTTTTTTTTAGGAGGGAGGGGGTTGTAACCGCTACAAGTATAGATATCCTGTTTGTAGTACAAATATTAATCACTCGATTTAGAACTATAAAAGAGCGATAACTCTACCCCAAAATTCCTGGATGTTTCAAGTTTCGGAGACAAACATGTTGCAAATAAAAGGCTTTTAGAAACCTTAATTCAAAAGGGGTGGGGAATTCAGTCGCGGTTTACCTAAACTTACAATTACTGAAATTATCCGGAAATTTCACAATCTGAACGTTACCTATGTTTTTTTTTTTTTTTTTTTATTGGTTATTGATTTTCATTTGTTTAATTTGTGAATAGTCGAGGATGAGCGGCTCTTAAAAATAATCATGTTAATGGGCGACTCCAACAAGTAAGCCATTTTTTAAGAACCTGCAGGAATTTTATTATCACAAAACAGCCGTCGCAAATTCGAACTCCTTGCGAGAGATCTCGTTAAGTAAGCAGTTTATCTGTACCTCACTGTTCTATTCTACATTTCGTAACATGACATTACAAAAAAAAAAAAAAAAAAACATGAAAATTGTAATACTACTAATGTGCAAGTTATCCTACCTTATAAAATAAACGATTCAACAAACCAAGTCGTATGATGCTAAATGCAACACTTCCACACAATAACACTAAGAATGCGGAGAAAAAATATAAACGCGTAACATTTATTAAATATTCCACTATTGAAAACTCCATCTCTAAACTACCAAACCGTTCGCAACAAATGTGGCAGTCGCTTCTCAGCATTCAACTAACCACGCTTTATCAACACGTGTTTCTAAGTCCACGCCCACAGGTTACTTACTAGTTCTCTTCTCCATCCTAGCAGCTTTCGTTTTCCTACTTCTGAATATTTTCTAACCCATGCTTGACAGATTTTGTAACTATTCGAAATTCTAATAAATGGCATACTATATAACATTAACTGGAGAAATAAGAATTCCTGGCGATCTTAATACACATGATGCTATTGGAAAAGCCGAATCCAATCACATGTTATCTCATAATACACGTGCATTAGTTGACGTCGCAGCTGTGATAAATTTCGGCTCAAAGGCAAACCGAAAACATGGACAACTCGACTTGCATCTAAGTGCCCAAAAAAGTGTTTAATGGTAACAAACGACTAAGATAATAATTCACCATTTGGCAATACCGCACAAATTCTGAATTCTGTTCTCGCGAAAAGAGGTTGTTTCTTTTACCCTGTAATAATTCATTACGCTATTTTATGTCTCAAAGAGAGTAGGTGGCAATCCGTAGGCCTGCACTAAATTTGAAACACACCAAAACATTGTACATTGGCGTACATCAATACCTGACGTTAGGGAAGTAGTGCGTTCCGCGATAATATCGTGCACTGGAGAAATTATATTTTCGAGAAAAAAAGGAAGATTTATTTAATCCAATTCACCGAAAATTTCATTAAATTGATCCAGCCAAAGCGAAATTGCTAATATCGTTTAGAAACTTATTTTCGAAAATGTTATGATAAAAGTGATACATTTAGAACAAAAACTTAACCGTGCAGACAGCTTCTTGTACCGACAACTTCTACTAATTCCGCTAAGTCAGAGAGTTATTGTACACTACATAATTTGGACACGTTATTTCTTTGTTGCCCTGAATGTAGCTGAATTGAAAACTGGAACGGTTCGACATTTTCTTGTAAAAGTTTCAAATATTTGAAACTTTTATTCATTCCATAATAATTGCTGCATTGAAGTCGCATATTACTACTAGTAACAATAATAATAATGGATCCTGCGTATGCTGGGCTTTTCCTCCAGGAAACAGGCAAATCAGTCCCATGAAACAGTTACTGGACAAGAAAGACAATAAGAAACCATATTGTTCTATAATTATTCCCTATTTAAGTAGCATTGCTTTCTCACTCTGCACGGTTCAGTAATTGTTCTAAATGGATCTTTTATCATAACATTTTCGAAAAGTTAAAATTTTCGGTGAAGTGTTTTTTCTATGAAATGCCTTTTCGATGAATTGTCTTTCAATTAATTGCCTTTTCGATGAACTTTCCGGATATACCCAAAAAACTTACTTTATCTTACAAAAAAATTATTTTAGAAGAGCAAGCATGATATTAAAAACCACAGCTGTAACGAAAGAAGTCAAATGAGTCTGCTCGCAAGATTCCCGCTGTGGGCCAGGTTTGAACAGCCAGTATGATCGCTGTTAAGACTTCCTTTCACTACTGAAACAAAAGCCATAGCTTTCGCCGATGATATGATGATAATGAGTCTGGGTCACGACCAGTGGCGGATTAAGGATAGTTGGGGCACTTAGGCAAATTATATTTGGGGGGGGGGGGGGCTCAAAAAAATCTTTAACCTAATTGTTTATCAGGGTTTTTTTTACAATTTTACAAAATTTTATTTTTACTTGCACTACACTCAAATAAAACACGAAAAGTCATACTAAAAAGTTATTTTTGAAACAAACACCTCACTCTTACACGATTCAGTAACAAATGAAGTTAAGGAGCAACCAGGAGAAACTTCCTATCTCGGCAATGTAATCAGTTTTCGGGACCTCGAAGCTGTCAACAGCGTCGTGCGCCGACATTGGTAATGCGGTTTAATTTAAAGCGTAGATAGCGCGCGCTGTTCAAAATACAAAATACG
The DNA here is from genome assembly GCF_054136105.1 of Typopeltis vanoorti. Taxonomy (NCBI): domain Eukaryota; kingdom Metazoa; phylum Arthropoda; class Arachnida; order Uropygi; family Thelyphonidae; genus Typopeltis; species Typopeltis vanoorti. The sequence goes on from NC_143568.1 coordinate 78,998,016, forward strand.
AAGCTTGTCAACTAGCGCCGACATTGGTATTGCGGCATTATTTAAAGCGTAGATAGTGCGCGCTGCTCAAAATACGTATTAAAACGTAATAATTGTTTTGAAAAAAATTTTCGCTTAAAATAATCAAGATTTTTATGATCTTTACTGAAAACATTAATCTATTTTAGGAAAATGTCTTGGCTTGGGGCCCCTAGGCACGTGCCTCATTGTCTTAATGGGTAATCCACCACTGGGCGCGATGGCTTTTTTTTATTATTATTATTTCGGGCGACTCCTGGAGTCCTTAGACTCATCGAGGAGGCCCTAAACATCATGTCCACACAACTATGCGATTACATTCTCACAGTATCATACCTTGTCTTAAACCCGTTCACTGTCATAGCACCCACAACAGACTCTGGCAGTTTATTCCACTCATTTACCACTCTAAAAGTAAAGAACCCAGCTCTAACACCCCTGCTAACCACACTCTTGCCCAGCTTCCATAGGTGTCCCCTAGTTCTCCCACCACCAGTCCTGATCTCAAAAATATCCTCTGAATTAATCCTATGGAATCCCTTTAGCAATTTGAATGTCTCAATCATATCTCCCCTCCACCGCCTATCAACTAGTTTCTGCAACCCACAAATCTTCAACCTGTTCTCATATGGTTCATTCCATAGACCTGTTATCATCTTAGTCACTCACCTCTGGATCCTCTCCACCTCCTCCCCATCAAGAAGGAACCGAGGTGACCAAATCTGGGCACAGTAGTCGAGATGAGGTCTTATCAAGGCTCGGTACAGAGGTACAATAACTTGCTTGTCTCTGCTCGTCAAGGTATTTTTCAACAACCAAGTGAGTTGATGAGCTGATTTAGCTACTTTTGCAGTGTGCCCCCTAAACTTCATCTCCCTATCCACCAACACTCCCAAGTTCCTGGCCTCATCAATCTCTTGGAGTACAGTTCCACCAATGTGGTATACTGCTGCTAATCTTTTCACCCCAAAATGCATAACCTTACATTTTGTCACATTAAATTGACATCCATTCTCCTTAGCCCAGAACTCCAATCTATCTAAGTCATCCTGCAAGACTTTGACATCTTCTGCATTCACTATTGCCCTACCCAACTTTGCATCATCAGCGAACAAATGAATTGTTCCACTTAGATACTTCCCTATATCGTTAATGAACAGATTAAACAGCAGTGGTCCAAGAACAGAACCCTGCAGCACACCACTAGTCACTGGCCGTCTTTTGGACTCTACTCCTGAATAAACTACTCTTTGATATCTCTCCATCAACCAACCACCTATCCACCTCACCAAACCTATATCTATTCCCATATGTTGTAGTTTACGGATTAGTATTCCATGTGGTATCCTGTCAAACGCCTTTGCCAGGTCCAACAGTATCACTGTAAACCCATTTCCCTTATCCAGTTCAGCCGTCACTGTGTTATAAAACTTGAGCAAGTTACTGAGGCATTATCTACCCTTCATAAAGCCATGCTGTCCCCTGTACAGTATCTCGTTTTCATCAATCCATTCCTGTATTTTTCCCTTGACTACTTTCTCTAAGACCTTGACAACGACTCCTGATATGCTGATCGGTCGGTAATTTGCAACGGTAGTCTTGGATCCTCCTTTATGCAGTGAAACTATTTTCCCTTCTTTCCACACCTTCGGGACTAAGCCAGACCTGAGACTCAGATTAAACAACATGGTCAAGGGCACTGATAATTCTTTAGCCGCTTCACGCAAGACCCGTGCCGGTATACCATCCAATCCCACAGATGTGTTCACATTAAGGTTCTGTAATGGACTAGTCACTCCACTTCATTCATCACTATTCCCGTATAAACTAATGGTTCCTTCATTTTTTCAATGTCACCACCTGGATGATATGCTTTTGCAAAGTGCGCGCTCAGTAACTCCACTATATCGACTGATTCAGTGACCTCCTTACCATCGTCATTCCTTAAAATCATTTTACCGTGTACAGTTTTTTTCTTGCTTGCAGCATATTGAAAGAACTGTTTTGGATTCTCTTTTGCTTGCAAAGCTAGTTTCCTTTCATAATCCGCTTTTGCTTTTTTACCACACTCGTTACCTTTCTGGCCTGCACTTTATACCGTTCGTGTGCCTGCAGGTCACTTTAAATTCCCTCCACAGTTGTTTCTTTTTTTGCAGCTCAAGCATAATGGTGTTATTCATCCATTTAACCCCTACTTGTTTTACTATTCGGACCCTAGGTATACAATCAGCCATTACCTCCTGTAAATGCTCCTTGACCACTTCCCGTGCTCTATCGACGTCCAGCCCTTGCAGTTGTACATGCCATGACACTGATCAAAGCAATCTCCTAAGCTTGTCATACTTGCCAGCACGGTAATTCCACATATACCCTGTCTTAATCGAAAATTCCACACCTTTAGCCACCTCCCAGGTCAAGACCTTATGATCACTCTCACCAATAGGTGGCAACATGGTCCTATTCATTACAGTCAAATTCTCAGATGGTATTACCAGGTCAAGCACTCTCACACCCCTAGTATTTTCAATTACATGCTATCTCAGATAGTTATCCCTTAATAATTGAATAAAATCCTTTTCCTTCCTCACATGTGTCCTCTCCTCCTTCCAATCAATGTTACCATAGTTGAAATCCCCCATAATAATTACCCTCCTTCCACTCATTTCATCAATTTCCCTATGCATACTATCTCCACCATCTATTCCATCACCTGGTCTATAGCAGGACCCAACTGTATATTTTATTCTGCCAGTCACAATCTCACACCAAATAGCCTTAAATGAGCTCCTTTCACTATCCTGCGATACAACTTCAATTCTCCTTGGCTGCAGTTCATTAGCTATCATCAATAATACCCCTCCCTCATTTTATTCTCTCTGTCCCTCCTAAATACACTATAACCTACACATTCTATCCCACTAATTATATCTTCTTCCGTCAGCCATTTTTCACTAATGCCAATAACCTGTGGCCAGGAAGAGCCAATCAAGGCCAAAAATTCTTCCTTCTTGTTCCTAATACTCCTGGCATTAGTATACATGAAATGCAGTGATGCCTTAGTCCCACCCCTATATTGATACGTTATTCTAAATGACCCATTCCCATTTTTCGTCCTTAGTGCTGGCTCGGGGACATTATATACATTCTTACACTCATCTGTCTCACTGATGTCTGCATGTCCATTTCCCCCCCCCCCCTCCTTGGTAATTCTAGTTTCCCTGGTTTTGCACATCCATTTTCACTTCATTCAGCAACACTCTTTCCAGTCTCCGCACACCAAGTCCATTCAAATGCAGGCGATCCATCTTGTATAAGTCCTTTCGCCCTTCAAACTCATTCCACACGTCCACGAATTCCACACCACACCGTCTGCATAACCTACGCATAATGTCATTTGCAATTATGGCCCTCCTCCTAAACTCCTCTCTGTCATACCGCGGGCAACAGACTAACCATTCTAACTCTGTCACTCTTTTCTTTCGCTACCTTTAACAATACTTGCAAGTCCTCTCTCATAAAAAATTTATCACCTTTCAATTCATTCGTACCCGCCACAATTATTAATTCTTTCACCCTCTGTTTTTGCACTCTAATACTCTCACTTACATCCTTAAATTTCGCACTCGGTAAGTACGATTTAGTTACACTGCCATCTATCACCCCTCTTAATAACGAGTCACCATACAACACTATTTCCTTCATTTCAGAAACTCTCTCATTCTTGCACTGTTTTTTTACGTTTTCCGAATTACTCTGGAAAGAGTTTTGCAGGTGCTCTAATTGCCGCTGCGCATTTTGTATCACTGCGCGCAACCTAGCGATCTCACTTCCTACAAATAATTCCTCATTATTTTTATCATTTAAACCATTTTCTCTCTCATGGCTTACAATTAGAAGTAACGGTCATCGAAGAACTCTAAAATTGCAGAGTGAGCACTCGAGAAGAAAGTTACCGTCAACAGCACTAAGTCTAAAGTGCTCCACATCTCACGTAAAAAGAACCTGCAACGGTCTTCTAGAAGAAGTTCTCGAGATAGACAGTGAGCTAAAATACTTAGCAATATATGAAAATTTACTTTAACAAGCACATCTTATATGTTGCCAAAAAAAGCTTACAAACAGTAAACCTTCTAGCTAAGTCAAAAAGGATAAAGTGGGGATTAGGCCAATGAGCGCTGAAAACAATATGTACCGGAGCTATACTACCATTCAACAGTCAGCTACTGGACTCCCAGTAGCTGACCGTCGAATGCCCCTAAGACAACACATCATCACTTCTGAAGACTTATCCCAAAGAATTATCAGTGTCCTTGACCATGTTGTTTAATCTGAGTCTCGGATCTGGTTTAGTCCCGAAGGTGTGGAAAGAGGGGAAAATAGTTCTACTGCATAAAGGAGGATCCAATACTACTGTTGCAAATTACAGACCGATCAGTATATCAGGAGTCGTTGTCAAGGTCTTGGAGAAAGTAGTCAAGGGAAAAAATACGGGAATGGATTGATGAAAATGAGATACTGTATGGGGGACAGCATGGCTTTGTGAAGGGTAGATAATGCCTCAGTAACTTGCTCAAGTTTTATAACACAGTGACGGCTGAACTGGATAAGGGTAATGGGTTTACAGTGATACTGTTGGACCTGGCCATTTGACAGGATACCGCATGAAATTCTAATCCGTAAACTACAACATATGGGAATGGATATAGGGTTGGTGAGATGGATAGGTGTGTGGTTGATGGAGAGCTATCAGAGAGTAATTTATTCAGGAGTAGAGTCCAAAAGACGGCCAGTGACTAGTGGTGTGCTGCAGGGTTCTGTTCTAGGACCACTGCTGTTTAATTTGTTCATTAATGATATAGGGAAGGATCTAAGAGGAACAGTTCATTTGTTCGCTGATGATGCAAAGTTAGGCAGGGCAATAGTGAATGTAGAAGATGTCAAAGTCTTGCAGGATGACTTAGATAGATTGGAGTTCTGGGCTAAGGAGAATGGATGTCAATTTAATGTGACAAAATGTAAGGTTATGCATTTTGGGGTGAAAAGATTAGCAGCAGTATACCACATTGGTGGAACTGTACTCCAGGAGATTGATAAGGCCAGGGACTTGGGAGTGTTGGTGGATAGGGAGATGAAGCTTAGGGGCACATTGCAAAAGTGGCTAAATCAGCTCATCGACTCACTTGGTTCTTGAAAAATACTTTGACGAGCAGAGACAAGCAAGTTATTGTACCTCTGTACTGAGCCTTGATAATACCTCATCTTGACTACTGTGCCCAGATTTGGTCACCTAGGTTTCTTCTTGATGGGGTGGAGGTTGGGAGGATCCAGAGGCGAGTGACCAAGATGATAGCAGGTCTATGGAATGAACCTTACGAGAACAGGTTGAGGATTTGTGGGTTGCAGAAATTGGTTGATAGGCGGAGGTGGAGAGGTATGATTGAGACAATGAAATTACTGAAGGGTTTCTATGAAATTAATTCAGAAGATGTTTTTGAGAACAAGGCTGGTTGTGGGAGGACTAGGGGACATCCATGGAAGCTGGGCAAGAGTGTGGTTAGTAAGGATGTTAGAGCTGGTTTCTTTACTTTTAGAGTGGTGAATGAGTGGAATGGGCTGCCAGTCTGTGGTGGGTGCTATGACAGTGAATACGTTTAAGGCGAGGTATGACAGATACTGTGTGAATGTCGAATAGTTGTGATGAACATGATTTGGGGCCTCCCTCGATGAGTCTAAGGACTCCCTGGAGTTGCCCTTAATAATAATAATAATAATAATAATAATAATAATAATAATAATAATAATAATAATAAATACTGTCTCAGCCTGTGAAAGAAATGTCAGTTTTTTTTTTTTTTTTTTTTCTGTGTTAGGATGTCTGCTAATCAACAATTGAAAACTAAACAGGACATTCTTGATGTACGGGTATTTTACACTACAGTTTGAGGCAGTTTAGTGTGATTTCTGGGGAAACGTTCTCTCTTGTCTTTCTCAATAGCAGTGAGAGTAATATAAGCCTTTAGCTTTTCCTCCAGCTATGGGGATTATTATCGCGTATTTCTAAGACGTAGTAATATTTAGAATTTAAAAAAAAAATAACACTACTGAATTTTCTTTTGTGTGGTATGCATAAACACTTTTACATATAGAAAATATAGCATAGTATTGCTAAAACATAGAATAATTTCAGCAGACCGCTGAACAAATGATTTCAGATTGCAAAGAAATAGTACTTTTTCTAGAAATTAGAAATTAGTAATAAGTAGAAATTAGAAGCTTCGGCTGTACAACAATATTATTGCTTTATTTCTTTTTATGAAAACGGTAAACTGAAGTAAAAAAAAAAAAATGAAATAATTTTGAATACTGTTTGAAAGCTTTCAAACCAGTAAAAATTTAGAGTAGTTAATTGAGTTCCAGGAGAGAAGGGAGAGTGATGTAGTAGAAAATCTTCAAAATTAGCATAAGTTTTGAATCATTCCTTATAGGATACCCTTCATATTATATTTTCAACATATGTCCAGAGGTTACGCACATGATATTATAGTAATATGGATCCTACAAAAAAAAAAATAAATAAATAAATAAAATGCAATTTTAAGCAAAAGACAAAGGCGAAGAGTCCCTGCTAAAATATCATTGGATATAAATTTTTGATATTAAAAAAAAAAAAAAAAAAAAACCTCACAATCGGAAATCCCGAGTAATGCAGTTTAACATCATTTGTTGTTCATAAAAAAAATCGTTCCTAAAATTACTAATTATATGAAGAGCCAAAGGCTTCAGTTCAGCGACATTAACTTATTTAAGTTAAGGGATATTGCATCCCATATTGTTTCTTAGCCGAATAAGAAACTCAAAGAGTTTCATGCCGAATATAGAAACTATATAAAGTTCGGCGATTCCAAGCGTAAGCAAATACCTGGATAGTGCAGCACCTGACCCATTTGGTAGTGCAAACTGAGGCAACTCATAGAAAGGGTGACGTAAGCTCCGATCACTATTCTTGGTATTTACCTATAATGTGAACTTAGCTCCTAGGAGCTGTATTTCTGTTCTACATTATGAGAGAAGGTCACTACCCAGACCGGTTTCAACCTTTATTGAGGTCTCATCAGCGAGTGGGTAGACCTAGTTAATACCAAGTAGCGAACAGAACTTACATCCCTTCTATGAGAATTGCCAAGAAGGTGTCCTAATAAATTACTAATTATATGAAGAGCCAAAGGCTTCAATTCGGCGACATGAACTTATTTAAGTTAAGGAATATTGCATTCCATATTACAATAAGGGAGTATTGCATCCCATCCCACAAGGGAATATTGCATCCCATATTGCAATATGGGATGCAATATTCCTTAACTTAAATAAGTTCATGTCGCCGAATTGAAGCCTTTGGCTCTTCATATAATTAGTAATTTATTAGGACACCTTCTTGGCAATTCTCGTAGAAGGGATGTAAGTTCCACTACAAACTTGGTATTAACTAGGTCTACCTACTCACTGATGAGACCCCAATGAGGGTGGAAGCCGGTGCGGGGAGGATCTGGCTTTGAGAGGCTCCGCTTGGAGGTAGGTTTTTGCCTATCTCTGAGTGGGGCCACTGCTGAGATTATGGCTCTGCTTGGTGGTGGGGTGAGCCTGCCACTGGGCAGAGCCAATGCTGAGAAGTTCTTCTTGGTGACGGGGTGAGCCTGTCATTGAGTGGAACAACGCTGAGTTTGGCGATCTTTCGGAATCGTCTTATTTTTAGAGCCCGTTTCACCTATACGTAAGGTTGAAACTGGTCTGGGTAGTGACCTTCCCTCATAATGTAGAACAGTAATACAGCTCCTAGGAGCTAAGATCACATTATGGGTAAATACCAAGAACAGTGATCAGAGCTTGCTCCACCCTTTCTGTGAGTTGCCTCAGTTTACATTACCAAATGGGTCAGGTGCTGCATTATCCAGGTATTTGATTACGCTTGGAATCGCCGAACTTTATATAGTTTCTATATTCGGCATGAAACTCTTTGAGTTTCTTATTCGGCTAGGAAACAATATGGGTTGTAATATCCCTTAACTTAAATAAGTTCCTAAAATTGTAATGTAACGATCCATATAACGGTGTTTTGCAAGGAAAAAAAGCAAAATGTTATATTTATTTCAATTAATGTTATTTAAAAAATATAAGTATTTGACATATATATGCTCTTAGAGAATACAGAGACAAATGTAAGAAAGCTAAACACTGTGTAAAACTAGCTAAACAAAAGTCATGGCAGGACTTTGACAAGAACATAGAAAATAAATATCAAGAAGGTGGCAAAATATTTTAGAGGTTGTTGAAGAAGCTTAGAAATGGAGGAAAGAGTACTGTAAAAGCAGTTAGAGATGATAAAGGTGACATGAAAACGGGAGAAAAAGATATCCTTGAAGTATGGAGTAATAACTTCGAGAAATTGCTAAATGAGACAAGCAGTGATAGCACAGTGGAAAAAAAAGCACTTAACAGGCATATAGTCAGGAATGCATATCCATACTTGAAGTAGAAAAAGCCATCAAAGGCTTGAAATGTGGAAAGGCAGGAGTAGATGATATTAGACCAGAAATGCTGAAATATGGTGGTATAAAAGTCTTACAGTGGCTGCACTGCATAGTTCAGAAAGCCTGGACAGAGGGACGAATTCCCGATGATTGGAGTAGAACTCTAATAGTACCCATATATAAAAAGGGAAATAAAACTGTATGTGAGAATTACAGAGGTATTTCCCTACTGAGTGTTCCCGGCAAGATCTATGCAAGTATACTTGAGAAACGGTTGAGAAGAATTGTGGAAGAAAAGCTTGGTGAAGAACAAGCTGGATTCAGGCCAAATAGAGGCTGTCAGGATCAAATCTTCACTTTACGACAAATAGTGGAGAAATCATGGGAATATAACAGAGATCTCTATTTAAGTTTTGTAGATCTGGAAAAGGCATATGATAAGGTGCCAAGAGAGAAGCTATTCAATACGCTACAGTTATATGGTGTCAATTGGGCATTATATCAAGCAATACTTAGTCTTTATTTGAGTTGAAAGTCAGCAGTTAAAATTGATGGAAGTACATGAAGGTGGTTTAATGTTAAATCTGGTGTGAGAAAAGGATGTACATTATCCACTATGTTATTCATTATCTGTATGGATCACATTATGAAGAAAAGTAGTATTAAACACGATATCAAAATTGGAGATGTTAATGTCAACTCTTTGCTTTATGTTATACTTATCAATACTGACGATGTTATACTTATCAATAAATCGGCTACGAGTCTGCAAGATTCCTTGACTAAATTGAATGACTGTTGTAATAGATATGGTATGAAGGTCAGCAATAAAAAGACAAAGACAATGAAAATAGGCAGAATCGTTGAAAATGTCAACTGCATTGTGAACGGAGAACCTGTGGAACAAGTGAAACATTTCACCTACTTAGGCACGATTTTTAGTGAAGATGACAAATTAAATATGGAAATATACAACAGAATCAATAAAGGTATAGTAGGAAGTCAATTGAATAAATTCATGTGGAATAAGAGAGAAATTAGTCGGAACACTAAATTAGCTGTATACAAGACTGTATTCAAAGCAGTTTTAACTTATCGATTTGAGAGCTGGGTCAGAAGTAAAACACTTGACCAAAGACGAGACCACAGATATAAGAATCCTGAGAAAGATTAGAGGCGTGAACAGATGGCATCAATGGCAATATCATATTAAAAACGAGGATATTAGGAAAGAACTTGACATTGTCAGCATCCAGGATTGTTTAAGCAGAACTAATCTCAGTAATGCCTCTTTAATTGTTTATATCCACGGTTTCAAAGCCAATATAGTATGGTCATTTAAACAGAATGGGCGAGGAAAGATTATCAAAACAAGTATTCTCTGCCAGGTTGGCAGGAAAACGACCCAGAGGAAGACCAAGATATAGATGGATTGATAAGGTACAAAGTGCCTTAGACGACAGAAATATAAGATCTGATAATGTTGGAGTCTTGACAGATAATAGATTGATTTGGAGGAAAATTGTAGATAGGAAGTTAGTATTGATGTAAATTTTTCATGTAGTACTATCATATCCTGTACACCCTTGAGGGTACATGGCAGGAATTTGATGATTATGATGATGATGATAAAGTATTTGACATAATATTTTAAATGAAACAAACATTTAAAAATTCGCGAAAAAAAAATCTTCTATATTGTGAGTAAAGTAAAAGAAAATAAAGTTGTCTTGTTCCGTTACACTGATTTGAAGGGGATAAAATAGCAGCAAATTTACTATTACTAAATAGATTCATTGCAAAGGCTGATCTCTGGTCATATCAGGATTGATTATTTTCGCACATGTAAAATTCGTTTTTATTTTTGGCAAGAGACACAATAATTGTGCAGGAAAAAAAAAAAGACCAAATATCGTAGGACAGCAAAGGAAATTCCAAGTAACACAGTACACGTAAAGTCAAGTGACTAAAGATTGCTCCACCACAGTCAATCCGTTAGCGGTTCTATAATCGCCATTCACGGATTATCGGCGGGGGAGGGGGGAATTGCATGATAAAAAGTAGAATGAAGATGAAGTTTTGATCCGACACCCCGATCTAGTGAAACATGCTGCAAGCTATGACGAAACTGATCTCTTCAAAGACAAGAGGCCAAACGCCATCCTTAAATGCAAGCAACGACGAGTAATCTCTGTGCCTCCCCCCTCCTCCAAGGGTGAGCCTACAGCTCATAAATTTTTCCTCTTCAATTCGTCCCTAACAGACAATGGGGAATAAAAAAAAACGCATCTTGCTTCACCCTTCTGACCAGTGATGTTATGGTTATGGTAAAGTTTTGATCCATTAAAATTTAATTGGCAACTATGCCGCGGAATCTTGTCCGGAAGCAGTGCAATATTTTTGTTTTATTCAAAACGTACGTAATTACTTTTCATCATCAACAAGAAGATGGGGTATACTCCTTAAACATTTAGAAAAAAAATCTTTTTTTCACAGTTACAGTTAAAAGAGTAAGTGAATCGAGGTGGTCCGCAAGAACTGACGCTATATTGGCTTTGAAACAGTGGATATAAACGATTAAAGAGGCATTACTTGAACTATCCATTTCTCCTCATGAAAAATGTATTTCTAAATTAGAGCTCATCATTGACTGATCATTTTGACAATTCAGAAACAGCAATTTTAAAGTTGTGTGGGACAAAATTTTCCAACGAATAAATTCTACTAGTAAATCTCTACAAGATCCCGATATGGATTTGTTTATAGCTAATAATTTGTTTGTTGATTTTATTTTAGTTTTGCTACTTTAAATGAAGAAGTGAATTTATTAATAGATGAGAAAAAATTTATAGATGAGAAGGAAAGAGTGAAAAAACGGGGGAAGAAATGTGTGACGAAGTTTCATAATCAAACGATGAGATTACTGGTATATTACATATGAAAGAATTTTTCGTTGATAATACTTTTAATGTCTTTGCGATAAGCTAATTTTGAAAATTAATGAAAGAGCAAAAAGCTATTTAGACATATCAGATATGTTTGGCATTTTTTTGAAGAAAAAATTTAACAAAATCTTATGGGGCTGATATCGACTCAGAAAAATTTATTGATTAAGTTAAGCAATTTTTAATAATGATAAAGGAAGAAAAATTTTTAATTAAAATATGTACAAATTTATAAACGATGGGTTAAGGTCTACTTTTCCGAAAGTAGAAACAATTCCAAAAATATTTTTGACGATGCCTATTTCAAATGCAAGTGCTGAACGCTCATTTTCAGTGTTGAAACGAATAAAAAATTATTTAAGAAGCAACTTGCACAAAATAAAGCAAGTGACCTATCCTTATTATGCATTGAATCAGATGTAATGGACTCGATTAATTATGATGACATTTTAGATATATTTGCTAAAATCAATGCCAGAAAAAAAAATCTTTTAGTTATTATTTTTTTTTAATTTAAATTTCAACTGATTTATTTTTATACTTTTTTAAAATGCAAATATATGTATACCAATCTTTTTGTTATTTTTATTTTATTAAAATGGGTTATTATGGAAATGTCGACTTTTATTTTCAATAAGCTAAAAAAAAAAATGCTATAATTTGATTAACTGAAATAGACTTTTTCTTTTGAGGCTTCATAATGATGTTGAGCCTAGGGTCTCCAAAAGTATAAATGTGGCCCTGCACACACACACACACACACACACACACACACACACACACACACACACACACACACACACACACACACACACACACACACACACACACACAGAAATATTCCGAATGAAAACATAAGAGAGAAAGCATGAAATTAAATCTGTATTTTTCCGATGAGAAATCATGAAATTTCCAGTATAAACACGCCATCTGTGTCCGTGAATCTATAGCGAGGGGGAAAAAAATGTGTGAGAAAGAATAATTAGGCGAAGAGAAAAATCTAAATGGAGTGCTAGAAGACTGGTTGTAAGATAGTGAAAAGATGGATTGTAGTAAACATTACCGTTACAAGTGGAAGGCTGAAGAAGAAAAGAGAAAAACTGGTTCACACAAGGTTATTTCATTTTTGATTTTCATCACATAGTGGCGTGACTGCGCTTTCTTGCTTGTTTTACAAGTTTTTCAGTGCGCTTCTGCATTAAACTCAACAGGAAAGCTGAAGCGCATATTGCAATGTTGAAATTATTTGTAAATTTAAATTGGAAAATTAAATTTACTTTACCATTCTGGTACAGTAAACAAAACACAGGCGATGATGTTAACTGCAGTTTGAGACATTGCACTAATACCAATAAGGTTATTTTATTTATTTATTTTTTAAGATACAGATGGAAAATTGAAGTACAGTACCATTACAGAACTCGTTTCTGCACTTATATACACATATTTACATTATGTGTTTAGTCTTCCAATTGCGCTTCGGCTCATCACCACCTTGGCCGTGTGCGTGCTCCTGTCGTGGGTCGCTCCATCGACGAGACAAAACTCTCAATCTCCTCCATCCTACAAGAGGACCTCTCCTCACTTTATAAGAGAGATTTAAGTTTATTTTATGCGATGCAAACCCAGGAAAGGTTGTAATCCTATAGTCATTAGCACCGTCGACTAAGAGATTATTATCATCATCATCATCATCAAATTCCTGCCATGTACCCTCAAGGGGTGTACAGGATATGACAGTACTACATGAAAAAATTACATCATTACTAACTTCCTATCTACAATTTTCCTCCAAATCAGTCTGTTACTTGTCAAGACTCCAACATTATTAGATCTTATATTTCTATCGTCTAAGGCACTTTGTACCGTATCAATCCACCTATATCTTGGTCTTCCTCTGAGTCGTTTTCCTGCCAACCTGGCAGAGAACACTTGTTTTGCTAGTCTTTCCTCTCCCATTCTATTTCAGTGACCATACCACCTGAGATTAGCTCTGCTAACGCATTCCTGGATGCTGACAATGTCAAGTTCTTTCCTAATATCCTCATTTTTAATATGATATTGCCATTGATGCCATCTGTTCACGCCTCTAATCTTTCTCAGGACTCTCATATCTGCGGTCTCTAGTCTTTGGTCAAGTGTTTTACTTCTGACCCAACTCTCACATCCATAAGTTAAAACTGGTTTGAACACTGCCTTGTATACAGCTAATTTAGTGTTCCGACTAATTTCTCTCTTATTCCATATGAATCTATTCAATTGACTTCCCACCATACCAGCTTTGTTGATTCTGTTGTCTATTTCTATATTTAATTTACCATCTTCAGTAAAAATCATGCCTTAGTAGCTGAAATGTTTTACTTGTTCCACAGGTTCTCCATTCACAACACAGTTGACATTTTCAATGATTCTGCCTATTTTCATTGTCTTTGTCTTTTTATTGCTGACCTTCATACCATATCTATTACAACAGCTATTCAATTTAGTCAGAGAATCTTGCAGACTTGTAGCAGATTTATTTAGAAGTATAACATCATCCGCATAAAGCAAAGAGCTGACATTAACATCTCCAATTTTGATATCAGGTTTAATACCACATTCCTTCATAATGTAATCCATATAGATAATGAATAACAGAGGGGATAATGTACATCCTTGTCTCACACCAGATTTAACATTAAACCATCTTCCTGTACTTCCTTCAATTCTAACTGCTGACTTACAACTCAAATAAAGACTAAGTATTGCTTGATATAATGCCCCATCGACACCATATAACTGCAGCGTATTGAATAGCTTCTCTCTTGGCACCTTGTCATATGCCTTTTCCAAATCGACAAAACTTAAATACAGATATTTGTTATATTCCCATGCTATCTCGACTATTTGTCGTAAAGTGAAGATCTGATCCTGACAGCCTCTATTTGGCCTGAATCCAGCTTGTTCTTCACCAAGCTTTTCTTCCACAATTCTTCTCAACCATTTCTCAAGTATACTTGCATAGATCTTGCCAGGAAGAGATTATTATTATTATTATTATTATTATTATTATTATTATTATTATTATTATTATTATTATTATTATTATTATTTTAATATAATCCGGTAATCCTACTTTAGAGACCAAATAATTCGCATTCTCGAAAAGTATTATTTTTATTCATCAAACAAACTAAAATTTAACTAAACTTAATTTGTTTTGAAATTTAGTACATACTAAACTTCACTTAAAAATGAGACAAAACACCAACTTTTTCCAGTGATAATTCAGCTTATACAATCAACTCTCATAAAGTTTATTTTTAACAATTAATGAGCTAGATAAAGCCTCGTTTACTCCCTATACGGGAATAAAAAGACGTGACGTTAGCGTATTATTATATTATTATTATTATTAAAGTGATCAATCCAAATTAAGGTTCTTCATTTTTCTGTCTAGAGAGCTGGATATCGCTCAAAAGATGTTTTGGACTTTTAATTCATCACTCACATCATTGCAATTAACTTAAAAAGCCAATTCATGTGATCTCAGCCCATTGCAACTTTGTTCACCTTAGTTTGTCTCTTACATGTCTAGTTTCGAAATAGCTGTTTCATATAACCATCCTGTAAGACAGCAAAGCATTGGCGGTTTCACTTAAACTTCCTGTAAATCAACAAAGAAGTGAATACATTTGTTTAGAGGTCAAAGAGTTTTCAAGAATAGTCGTAAGGAAGGACCAATAGTAACGCGACACCGCAGTAGTAGAGACAGTGCTGTAAACAAGAACTAGTTTTTTTTTTTTTTTTTGTTATTGCTTTTATGCAATTCTGTTGCTGGTATATTAAAAAAAAAAGTACTCCCAACGATTCGAGACTCTTCGACACTTCTGCGCATGTCAACAGACGGAGAATCCATTCTGATAATAGGGTAATCAGTCTGTATGGTGGGATGAGCTGTTTATTATTACACGTCGGAAAATTAACATCTCTTTTATGATCATTGTAGTTAACTATGTTGCTTGTGGGTAAAAAAATTTTACCCATAAAGCACGTGATTTCGCGTGTTGGCGACCAATTCGTTCGTCCTTCATTTCTTTCTTCCCTTCAGCATGAATCAACTATTCTTGGCAAGACGCCAAGCAGAGATCTATAAACGGTGGGCGTACTATTATTACGTGAAATTTCCTGGAAGTTCAAGGACTCATCGAGGGGGGGGGGGTGCACTCTGCACTACAACAACTATCATCAGCTACATTACAAGCGTCATATAACGTCATCGACTGCACACTGTAATCTGGCATCCTTACTAGGTCATCTCTTGCCTATTACCTAGTATTTTTACCTGTTGATGGCCTCCAGCTGATTTGCCCGTATGCAGGATAAAATATCTTAGTTTCTAAGATCAAAAACTAGCTACAAGCGTATGAGATTGTCCCTTTGTTTCGACTGCGCTACGGAGGCGGAAACGATATTTAGAATGTCGAAAAATAAAAATTTCAGTCATTCGTTTATTTTTTATTGTATGTCTGATTTTCTACTTATATTTTATTTTAAAGATTTTGATAACGACTTTAAACCTCTTTTAGGATTAAAAAAAATTCATAATGCATGTAGTTATGTGCACATATATAGAATAATAATAATAATAATATTTCTCTATATCATCCACGTCACCACAAATATCCAAGTAATCATTTCTTCATCAAATAAATTTAATTTCATGATTGTTTTGGGCTTTTCTTTTCAATCTGCAATTTTTTGCCCCTTCACCATCTAATTTCTTCCAATATCTTTCCAATCTCAAAGAATTATTTCTTTGAGATCTTTTCTCCATTATTTTTCTGTATTGGTTACTTTTCATCATACTGCACATCAGTGGCGCACTCAGGATTTAATCTTGGAGGCCGAGTTGAGTAGACGATTTTGAGAATACATTGCACATACACTACACATTGCATACGACTTATGACTGAGCATCTACAATGACGCCAAAGAAATGGCTCTCATCTGAGAATATGACTTTCTTCCACTTCTCAACAATCATTGTACTATTTTGCCCACTGGAGCCCTCTTTTTCTGCATAGCCTTCGTCAGCTGTTGTTTATTTTTTGGTCTGTGGGCATTCCTCTGTTTCCAACAAATTCGAGCGACTGTCATGTTAAAAACATTAATCCCACTAGCTGCCAAGTCCTATTTAAGTCTACAGTAGACAATCTTGGATTCATTTTGCTTTTCTTAACTAGTAAGTGTAGTTTTCCTTTTTTGCTCACATTTTGTCTGGGAGGTACTTCCCTAAACTTTAAAATTGTATTAATAGTACCCAAACGTACACCACACTCGTTCGTAATTTGTCTTTGAGTCATGGATGTGTGCTGAGAAAGAGTAACAGATTTTTGAACGCTTTCTTGGAGATGTATCCATTTCATAGCTACACAAAATGAATAAACTACTACGAATGTCAACATATTTAAACTATTGAAAATGCACAACAGTATAAATAAACATCGTAGAGACAGTTAAAATACGTAGCACTCAACCAAAATAGTGAACTAAAACGGAAACTGATTCATTTGTTCGCTACTGTGTGTGTGTGTGTGTGTGTGTGTGTGTGTGACTTTTTGTAACTTTGTATTTATTTTTACATAGTCCGAAAGTACTGAACTAGAGTCCAAACATGAACTTTTTCAAGACACTTTTGTAAGTTTATTACACACGAAGGACTTTTATGAATCACGTGAGATAGCAGTGTAAGATAAAAATGATTCGTTTGGCGCATCTCTAGGCTGACCATACGTACCGTTTTGAACGGGACAGTATATATATATATATTTTTTTTTTTTCCATATTTCCCGGCCGTCCGTCGTTTTAAATAAAAATGTCAATTTTGCCCCGTTTTTAATAAAAACTATAAATATACTTTCATATTGGTCAATCATAAATTATTATTCATAACCTATAATCGTATATCAATATCATGGATACCAGTAATTTGTATAACCATGGAGTCGCTTTGTTCGATACTAAATATCGATATCTGCGGTGATTTATTCAGAGAAAATAAAGAATGCACTTGAGTGTCTCAGACGCGGCGTCTGTTCTGCTGTAGTGTTAGTTTTTGTTTTGTCTGTATGCTAACTGTACGGTTTAAATTTCATATATTTTAAATCTTAAGTCCTTTTTTTTTTTTTTTTTTAAGCTTTAAGTCTATCCTTGCAATGTCAAATAGGCGAAACTGCAGTTTTAATGACGATCTCCAGAAAGAATTAAAATTTATTTAAATGGACAAGCTGTGTACAAATAATGGAACAAAAGTACAGATTTTTTTTATGAAATGAGCGAAGAACGCCTAGACTTTCAAGACTTTTTTTTAATATTGTAGAGTTTATTCTTTATCTTCCAGGAAGTACAGCACCTGTTGAGAGAATATTTTCTGTTATGAACAGTATGTGGTCAAGGGAGAAATCTAGATTAAATGTTGAGACAATGAGGGCTGTGTTAGTTGTAAGACAAAATTGTATCATGGAGTGTGAGAAGTTTCATAATAAGATGTTGAAAGACCGAAATTTGTTGCGTAAGATCACTTCATCGGAGAAATATTAATGGTACGATCGTGGTAAAATACAGTCCCCCCTCTACGTCTACCAAAATTTTGTATAGGTTCTGTCACTGAAGAATAATGGTAAGCTCGATATGTTTATGTAATAAAACTTTTTTTATCGTCTTACTTTTTCATGAACACAGAATATTACATACCCCCCTCCGTCCCGTTTTTGCCATCCCAATGTCCCGTTTTTGTCTCAAGGAAATATGGTCAGCCTACCCATCTCAGTTAATCCTCAGTTTACAGCAGTGTAACCTGCTATCTCGTGCGATCCATAAAAATCGTTCCTGTGTAATAAACTTACGAATGCTGTTGTTTATTACACATTTCCCACCTGTCTTATTAAATAAAGGATGTGTAAATCTCGCTTTTATGTGTAGAGGCGACACGAAAAAGAGAGAAGCGTTGTTTATGATGTCTGCGGCCGTAGAAATACCCTGCAGCTTGTTTGTGAGTCACAGCGTTAGCATGTGCCGTTGTAACGTACGCAAGTGTTAGCACAGTAGCAGCTGCTACTAAATCTCTTGTGTATATTCGAAAATGATTCGAATATACAGTATATATTCGAATCATATTCCTGTATCACAGGTTTTGCTTTCGTGGAAATATTAGATTATTTTTAAATAAAGCTAGTTTTAGCAAATAAATAAATCTAGGAATTTCGTCATTGTTTAAAACAAAACATCAAAAGCGAGTTTCAAGTCCTGTACTGTGATATAAATATGTTCCAACAATGCTTAATATACGCCATTTTTGTGGAAAGTTTTTTAAGTTGGAGTATACTCGCCAAGACATTATATTCTTTTTAATCCTTGACCCAACTGTAAGGAAACAAACAATACTGACCCAATTGATGTGAAGTCAACATCTGCTGTATACAAGTACCGAGTCGTGAAAATACTTCGCGTGCAAAGTTTGTTTTTTTGGCTAGTATAATTTACAGCATTTTAACAGTTATATTTCAGATTGTAATCTACACTTTAAGACTATTTAATCTTGCAGCTATAGGAATAATTCATTTGGTTAGAGGGAGTCGTAATCTTCAGAACCATCGTTAGAGTATATGCCGTCTCCCAGATAATTCTTCTTTACATCCTTATTTTATCCAAGTGAGCAAACAATAGTTTGTGGAAATAATATTTCCAGAATGATGTTGCTTCCCCTAAATGAAAGAAATTATGTAACATTTAAAAGAAAAAGAAAAACGATATTTTATGGTTAAGGAATAATTTCGTCCGGTTTTTGTCGCCCTCCAAACTTGCAACGCCTAGGCATTGCCTTAGTTGCTTCATGGGTTACGACAGCTTTAGTAATTGGTTGAGCTTGACATTTTGCTGGATATGCGGGGGTGGGAGGGTTCATTACAACACAATAAAATAAAATAAAAACAGTTTCTCAAAACTGTGAATTCAGTTAGTTAGGCAAAGGATATTCCATATTTATATCAGCAAAACACATACTGAACTAATATGAGAATTACCAATTCATAGCGTTTATTCCAGTAAAGCAAGGTTCTATTGGTGACTTGAGAGTGGTGAGAAACTTATAGTTCAAGAGTCACGATAAAAATAATAAATAATAATAATAATAATAACAACAAAAAACCTGAACGCTGCAGATGTTTACTGCATTTTATTTTATTATGAAAAAGAAAATGAGAAATGTGTTTTGTAATTATATAAATTAAGTATATTCAAGTGTACCTAAATACAAATGTGTAGGAGGGGAAAAAAATCACTACACCCTGCTTATAAAGCTGCTTACTGCTCTCAACATATGTAAAGGTTTGAGTTCATTTCATGTGATATGATACATCTGTATTAGTCACAACCTCGGCGAGAGAGAGAGAGCGACAGTGGCAAATGAGGTTCTGACACTTAACAGTTTGATTTCTAAGTAAAAGGGAATTTAATTATGTCCCAATGATTTTTCTGACATAACACATAACCCATCTGCCCTCAAAATAGCAATTATTTTCTGATAATTATTTCAATCATAAGGTACGTATTTTGCTCTATGCCAGTAGTGTCCACTAATTTTAATTCAAAATCTACTTCTTCAATAAATATCTATCAGTGATCGACCGAATAATCCTTTAAATAGCCACTGTTTTCAAAATATTCGAACGTCTCAGGTAGGTTAGGCCTCCTACGAGAGAACTAGATCTACTTCTCCCATGGTCACCCGGTCCATCTTGGGAGGTGTATATACACTTGTATGAATATCATACGAAGGTGAGAGACAATCACAAACAACCTTGCCGTAGGCGGGATTCGAACCAGCAGCCTCTTGGCTGGAAAGCGGATGCGCTAACCACTCTTTTATGATAATTATATAAATAATCAAAAAAAATCAACTAACGCCTTTTATTCCCTAACAGGGAGTAGGCGAGGCCTTTATACCCTATCTAGCTTTTGGAGACTGAGTGGGCAGTTCAATCTCCACCGGTAGCCAATCAGAGATAGCTGGCCCATGTCTATCACTAATTATAGCAGCCGCTGATGAAGAGGCTGGCAAACAAGTGCTGCCATCTCTTGGTACCTAACCCTAACACGATATGTCACTGTCTGAAATAATGTGGGTACTACGGTCGATTTTCTTGAGTTTCCGGGAGGAAAAACCCGCTTGCCTGTGCCAGAGATCGACTAACTCGGGAACCGGTCGAAGATAGGCTTAGAAAAAATTCCTCCAGTCAGCGACTAGACTAGAACCTAGGTCTAACTTGAAGCGGCCAAGCGCAGAGGATGCAAGTGCCACTTCCACTGAGCTACACAAGCCCATTATAAATAATAAAAAAATAATAATAACAATAAAAA
This sequence comes from Typopeltis vanoorti, assembly GCF_054136105.1. Classification (NCBI taxonomy): domain Eukaryota; kingdom Metazoa; phylum Arthropoda; class Arachnida; order Uropygi; family Thelyphonidae; genus Typopeltis; species Typopeltis vanoorti. Next base: position 79,018,903 of record NC_143568.1, read on the forward strand.
ATTGTATTATTTTGAACTGCCCGGAGTCTCGAAAATTGCATTACTTGTTCAACATTGCAATGAGTCTGCAATCTACAATCAAGAATGTACATATGTGTTAATAATGATAACGCATTAGATCACTTTTTGTAACTTTATGCATGTTGACCTGGACGAGCTGTTGTTGTTAGGTTACACATATGATTGTCAAAATTTTGTACTAGAATATGAAGCTTACAATGAAAAAAAATATATATCTAAATAAAAGGAATATATAAATATATTACTGGATTCTGCTAAAATCTTTATGCGATCGACGTTATGGACACGACTGCTCTATTCAGTTCTATAACTGCAAATTCTATTTACGCACATCACAAAAGGCAAGCATATCGTATACATCGGTAAACTTGTGTGGGCTTGAATAATTGAATAAGCGTTAAAAAATCCGGACACCCTACTCTAGAAACCACACGGAATTTTTTTCAAATCCCGTCAGACTTCCCGTGACTTGAAAAAAAGCAAATGGTCGTTTCACATCGAAGTTTCAATTTATTTACTACCTACGATGGCACATTTAAATTCCTCAAATCATTTTTTATTGAGCAGCACTTTGAAAGTTATTACAAATCAAATACAGCAATAACTCTCGTAAGAGTTTCAAACAGTGCAGTTTTCATAATGAGGTTTGTAATTAGTGTAAAATGCATTACAGTATAATTATTATGATTTCACCAGAAAGGCAATTACCGTATATTGATTGTATTTTACATGAATAGTTATTCATTGCACAGGAGCAGCAATATCCGCGCTGGGAGAAACTCATGTTAGAGGCTTAATGGAGTAAAATAGCACTGAGAAAGGATTTTAAAAAAAGATTTAATTCTCCAATATTTAGTTTTAGTCACTGAGACATCGCCGGGGAGTACAATATGAGGCTTGTGACACATGCAAAGGCAACACAAAACTAAGTAAACTGCGTGGATGAAAGAGTCCTAACTAGGTGGAGTGCCCTCTGTAGCCAAGGATGTAAACTGGGATTTCGAAGTATTAGTATTTCCCACATTTTGGGAAGTTTAATGCAACCATATTTATTTAAATTAGGCTGATTTCTTGAGAGAAGCTTCAGATTACAAAAAATAGGCGTTTGCTTCTAAATTTACTGCAATGAGGCATGGTGGTGGTCTTTTTTCCAGTTGATTCTATGAGCTGTATCTAAAGCTGGGTCCACAAGGCTCGACTGAGAATAGTTATGACAGTAGATGTATTTTTTGTGTTCTTCCATGCAGATATTGGCTGATCTTCCAATCTGTCTTTAGTAGGCAACTTCCAGGATTTAGATTGGAATCATTAGATTGGAATTCTTAACCTTCCAATCATTAGATTGGAATGTTAGGAATTTCCCTGGGGGCATATGTGTCAGTGACGTGAGTCTTGTGTTTTGGTTCGCGTATGGAATTATGAGTGATGGTAGAGATAAGGATTCATGTTGTGATTGGTGGGACACTTTGAACCAGATCAAGATCAAGATAAGATAAGGATCGTGACGTGAATGTTTGTTGTTATCAGATGAAGATAAGTGACGTCATTTGTTAGTTGTAAATAAGTGACGTTGTTTTGAATGGAAAAGGGAGATATATTAGTGGATAAGGAATCATATCGTGATTGGTGGGACACTTTTGACCAGATCAAGATAAGATAAGGAATCGTGACGTGAATGTTTTTTGTTATCAGATGTAGATAAGTGACGTCATTTGTTATTTGTAAATAAGTGAGTGGGTGATATTTAGAGATAAGAATCGTGACGTTGTGTTTGGAAATTTCTGGGGAACATATGCCTCTCTGTGATATCACATGGTATTTTGGTTTGGCTATGGAATTGTGGGCGATGTTTTTGAGATAAGATATCTTGGAATTTTCCCAGGGTGACACACATCCGCCATTGTCGTCATGTTTTGTTTGGTTGTCTATAGATGGCTATACTAATTTCCCAATACATTTTAGGGTATTTCTTTCCTGTTAAAGGGTGGGAATTCTTAGAGTAAGTCGTGATGGCGGCAGTGTTTCGAGCTTTTCTGAATAATTTAATTATATACTGGTGTCCCTCAAACACACACAGACATTAGGCATCAAAGTCGCTAATGTATCCATGTTGGTACATGTACCCTATGATCATTCTTATGAAAAAAAACTATTCAGTATTAGAATTACGTTTACCAAAATATACGACCGGTGATTATTGAAATTACAATTATCAGTTGTTATGTTTAAGTTAAAAAAAATAAACTTACATTTCTTTCCAGAATGGGAACATCTTGGTACTACCTAGGTTTCTGAATATTCCAAATTGTTGATTTTTAACATATATCCACAGCACAGAACACAAACACAAGTCTGAAAATGCAGTTGACTTTTCATTATAATTTACTGGGGCTAACATATATTCACAGCAATGTCTTTTGGCGACTAATATATCCGCCAGCGATCAGTAATCCCATCTCTCAATGAAAATTTTTTTTTCTCAAATGATTGGTTATAATAAATAAATAAATCAGCTAACGCCTTTTATTCCCTTATAGGGAGTAGGCGAGGCCTTTTAACCCTATCTAGCTTTTGGAGACTGAGTGGGCAGTTCAATCTCCAAATGATTGGTTATTTTGTATTTTACTTTTAAAATTCAGTTAACTACATATTATAACTAGAATAACTGAGTAAAATAAATAAATTTTGTGTGAATTATTTTCCCACACTGTTAATTTTCATTAGCCTTGTTTGTAGATAACTGAGTGACTCATATCCAGTCAGCCAGTCAACATTCAGGGATTGGGAACATTAGGTAGATATTTGCAAAATAAATTATCATCGCGGTTTGTATTCTAGAAATTTTAATGATAATTTAAATTACTTACTATCTTTCCAGAATGGCTCTTCTAAATGCGAAAATTCCAAAATAGTTGAATTTTATATCCACACCACAACACAAACACAAACACAAAAACCTCAAAGAACGAAATTTCTTCAAATACTGTAACCTGAAATAGTTGAGTACTTCTTCCTTTAGATTTCAGCCCATAGATGCTATGTTATAGTCATGAGCAATATCCCCCCAACAAGCGGTTACTACAAATCGCAGTTTTCTTCAATGGGGTCTTTCATGAAGATGACATGAGTCACATCCGTAAATTGCGGTATTGTTCAAAAGATATCATTTTCCCAAGTTTGGATGTTTCTCAAATACTTACATATGACTAAGTGATTAGCATTCACATAATTGTGATGACACATATCCTAAAATTATTCATTCTTCATTCCCATGGGAAATTATTGCTGTAGTAAATTAATGCTTATTTATTTTTTTAAAACCAATATTGACTATTAATTTTACCTGCGATTCTTTATGCTCTTAACCTATTTCTGTAACTGAAATGTATTTATTTTATTTATTTTTTTCTTTAGCATTAGTAACTTTAAGTAACGGATATGCGACAAACAAGGTTTTGAACTCACCGTTGTGTTTTCTTTTAGAAATTTCTTTTGCCAGCAACAAATAAATAGTTATTTCTTATTATTTCAAATGAATATTAGCTCTGTAATATATACTTTGTTAATTTCTATGTTACCTTTTATTTGACTGTAATATTATTAACAAATGGCTCTGTAAAATAGCCAAATTCTTACAGTATTGTAACTTTTCAGGTGAAATCTTCTCCACTAAAATTCTGGCTATTAATTTAATACCCGATTATTCCTTTTGCTTCCAAGAGGTGACAGTTTCTTGAAATATTTGAGGGCTTGCATGAACAAATAACTTTTAATTCAGTGAGTCAACAAAAAAATTAAAAACACGTTTTTTTATTTTTTTTTCCTCCAAAAGTTATCATAAAAAACATGTTTTTTATTTTTTCCCCCCTAAAAAGTTATCAGTATCAGTTGCAGGTGACATCAGATATCCTCAAAAGATGAGCTTGCTCATCTCCACTAGGCTGAGCATACATCTTCTGGAGGAGAGGGGGTGATGGGGGAGCATTGCAGGGAAGACCTCTGTCACCCTCTTCACGACCTTTTTGCTTCCACCACCTAATGCTATTTTTTCCCCATCCCAACAATTTCGGACATATGAGTGAGAGAAATAGTCACATGGTCTAACATCAAAAACACTTTTTGAGGATAAAATACTTAACATAAGGACAAATAATACAGAATACCCTTTGAGCCACAGAGATAAGATTTGCCCTATGATGTCTCAAAGTAAGATAATCTCACATCAACATCATATCCAACAGCATGTAGAAACATGTCCGTAAATCATCTGCATGAAAGTTTCATTTTGATAGGAACTGTCAGGGTTAAGGGTCAGGTAAACAGTACTATAAGAAAAAACAAACGAATCAAGTGTCTTTGCAGTTACGACAATTCGTTCATCCCATGCAGCTATCGTCGTGGTGATTGGTATCCAAGAAAGTTAAGTAAAATAATGGGTGAGCCATAAAATTCATTGAAATTTTCTTTCTTCAGGAAAATAGCACGAGACAAAACTTTTTACATAGCTCTAAAAGGATGGAAACTGATTATTATTTTAGAAGACACATAGATTGTGATGTATTTATCCAGGACCACTTGGGAAAAGTTACGCAGGAAGTGTTTCAATAGTTTAAATATGTTTGGGGAAGATCTGACTTTAACAAACCAAGGGTATCAATTAATAGTACATTAGTGAAAAAGCGAAGTAATATCAAAACTACTCACTTTGGATTTTTTTTTTTTTTACATTATCTCCGTGAAGAATTCTCAAGCGAGTAGAAAGGCTTATGGATTGGCAGATCATGTTTAGTTTATTTAACAGCTTTAATTCACAATATACATCGTACGCAAAGCGTTTCAAATTCAGTATGTGAGCTATATAGCTTAGCCTTCTTAAAAAATGCAAAGACACTAATACCATATTAAAAATCAGTTTTATTCGGCGAAGGTTCAACGTATTTATTTACAAACTAATCTAGCATAACTGCATGAACAAATTAGTGCTACTCGTTTGGTTCTGTCAAAAATAAATACACTGATTTTTTTTCAAACTTGGTTAGACTATAAATTATATATTTAGTTTAATCCTTTATCCAAGTGTAAGTAAACAAAGTTTGCACCTGAAGTATCTTCAGGACTGGGGCAATTCGTGGCAAAGGTGGACTAAGTTCTCATCACTCTCCTTAGTATCCCATAATGCAAAACACATCTCTTTGCAGACATGTATAATGCTATGCATTATTGGAAGGGTTACTACCCAGACCGGTTTCGATCTTTATTGAGGTCTCTTCAGTGGGAGCCAGCCCCAGAGGCAATACCAAGGTTGAAGCAATGCAGAACTCATATTTGCCACGAGTTGCCCCAGTCCTGAAGATACTTCAGGGTCAAACTTTGTTTGCTTACACTTGGATAAAGGATTAAACTAAATATATAATTTATTAACTCACAGCACAAGAGCCATCTGTTCCAATGATAATGCTCTTACTTGTGAACTCACTTCCAGCACACGTTTTAGCCAATGGCTATATTACCCCCCAAAAATATAAAAAATACGAAATATCCCCTTAAATCCCCATCATCATCCATTACACAAAATGTTACCATCTCATACATTCATGGCACATCTAAAAAGATACTAGGATTGCTTAATAAATATCAGATCTTCACCTCATTTAACCATATACCAAATTGGCAATCTTCATTTATAATCCTAAGGACATACTCTACTTTATTACATCCAGGAGTATACAAAGTGTCCTGTACTTGTGATCAGCTTACTAACAGACAGGAAGATCTGTTGACATATGACATATACTAACATTAAACCGACGTTAGTAAGTGTAAAGTTATGCAGTTTGGCGTGATTAGAGTTCCAGGGGCATATTATATTAGTGGAGTTATGCTACAAGAAACTGAAGAGGCAAAGGATCTTGGTGTATTGGTGGATGAGAATTTAAAGTTCAAAGGTCACATATCAAAATTTACAAATGCAACTCAGAGGATAATTGCTTTATTGAAGCAAACCTTGACATGTAAGGATAAGGAAGTAATTTTGCCTCTCTATAAGGCTTTGATAAGACCACACTTGGATTACTGACTTAGATTTAGAGAAGTCATGAGAAATGCCTGAATATCTGAATTTTTCAGATATTCAGGCATCTATAATTTTGAAATAAAATGTTGTTTTAAGGAAAAACATTGAAAAAATTTTAAAAATTGAAATAAAATGTGCGCAGATTTGGTCTCAGCCTATTGTGTGGTATTCTATCAAATGCCTTTGAAAAATCCAACATTATCATAGCGAATCCATTCCCTTTATCCAACTCGGCCATAACAGTTATAAAATATGAGCAAATTGCTAAAACATGACCTTCCTTTAGTAAACCCATGCTGTTCCCTGCAGAGTATAGAATGCTTCTCTACCCATTTCTGTATGCGAGTTCATACCAACTTCTCTAAAATCTTCACTACCACATCAGAGATACTGATAGGTAGTTAGACACATCAGTTTTTGCACCACCCTTGTGCAATGGAACTATCATACATTCCTTCCATTCTTGTGGTATCATTCCTAAACACATTTGTATAACTCTATAACTCAAGTTATATAAATGTGTGAAAGGCCTAGCCAATTCAGCTATATGGAAGGAATAATTTTTTGACACACCGTTGTAGAATACTCAAGAGCAGGCATGGCCAATTTCATTCTATATGAGGGCAAATATATGATGAGTGGTAGCGTCACGGGCTGCATGCTTTCAGAACTTAAATAAAAATAAACTCTGCATTTTTTCAAAGCAATAGTTATATGTATTGAATTACTACTGTGAGAACAATATAAAATACTTGATTTAAATAAGTTGTTAAATTAAATTTAATTACATATTTCTGTTTTTTTTTTTTTTTACATGTAACACAACTTAATGAGAACATTGTGGGCGTTCATGTGTGGCAACAAGTTCATCAAAGTCGATTTTCAACGATGATGATGATATTCGTAACAAATCCTGAAGGTGGTCATCAGTCAGTCGGCTTCTTTGTGATGATTAAACCGCCCTCATAGTTGAGAAAGTGCATTCACATATGTAGCTGCCAAACATAGATGCAATTCTCAAGCTGAAATCACTCAATGTAGGATTATTTTTCCCTTGGTACCAGTTTCCAAAAGTCAATGCCTATCTCCACCCTTGACCGGAAAAAGAGGTCACTTTGAAGTTCACACAACTCCAATTGAATAGTGTCATGCTGCCCTGAAATGACCTGTTTTCTGCACAGATCTCACGTTTCTTACTCATAGTACACAAAGGGGCTGAAGTAACTGACCAGGTGACACAAACTGCAACAATAACACTGTTAACTGTGAAACCCGATCATTTTAACCAGAGCAGAGCAAGTGACTTTCAATGATGCGTTACTCTGGAGCACATAGAAATCTACCACTCCCACATCCTCTGTCCAAAAAGAAACCAACTTTTGATAGAAAATAAAACAAAGGCCAATTATAATTATTCAAATCATTTATTTCAATCAATATACTCTCCCTCAGCTTCGATACAGCATTTGGCACGGTCAATTCGTTAAATGAGTTTTTTATATCGATTTTTGGGATACTGTTGAGCGTCATGGTTACTGCAGCTTGAACATTTTCAATGGTGTCATATCGCTTTCCTTTCATCGGCAAATGAAGTCGGGGAAGAGAAAGAAGTCACAGGGTGCTAAATCAGGTGAATGATTCAACACACAAACTTAGTTTTTGCTCAAAAACTGTCTCACAATGTTCTAACAATGAGATGGTGCATTATCGTGCAAAAGTGACCAGCTGCCTGCATCACGATATTCGTACCACACGCGACGAATTCTCGCTATATCGCTTCAAAACTTCGAGATAAAACTCACCATTGACCGTTTGGAAAGGCAGAACGAATTCTTTGTGGATAATGCCCTTGGAATCGTAGAAACAAATCAACATTGTCTTTACTTTTGACTTCTCCAAGCGACTTTTTTTTTCCTCTTCTGGTGGTCGCCACTCAGCACTCTGTTTCGGGCTCATATTCAAAACACCATGTTTCGTCACCAGCAACGATTGTTTCAAGGAAATTTGAGTCAATGCAGTCTCCAATTCGATACATTTTTTGGTTGTCGGTCAACTTATGGGGAACAAATCGCGAATTCAATTTATGAAGGCCCAAACTCTTGGTCAAAATGTTGTGCACAGTTGATTTTGGAATCCCCAATTCATCTTCAATCAATCTCACGGACATTTTCAAATTTCCTTTGATGAAAGCACGCACTTTTTGGATGTTAACTTCGCTCAGTCCAGTTTTTGGACGGCCGGGCTTTTCGTCGTCCTCAAGCGTCTCACGACCAATTTGAAATCGCTTAAACCACTCCAAAACTTGAGTACGGGATAAACATTCATCACCATATGCTTTTAGAAGCATTTGATGCGTTTCGGTAAAACGTTTACCAAGTTTAACACAAAAGTCAATTGCAGCTGTCTGTTTGAAACTCATTTTCTGACCGTTCGTCAAAACACACTATCACTCTTGGCACTATAACTCGACTTCTAATGAAACAAATGCCAACGGTAAATGGCATTGATGTAGTTGCGGTCAGTTGGTGAAAGCAGAGTTGTAGAGTAGATGGCCTCCCTGGAGAGGTAACAAATAATAATAAACAGTTGATAACACAAATAAAGGCTGCCGCTTTCGACAAAAAAAAGATACAACAGGTGGCGCCACTAGTTTCTTTTTGAACAGAGGGTGTACAACTCGCACAGAGAAGCAGATTTTATAAATTGAGTAATCTTTTTAAAGCAATTTTGATTGTGTTGAGAATATAAATTGTTTCCGTCATCAGAAATAATGAATATAACTAGTATATCAATCAGAAAATCTGTGGTCGAAACTAACAGCTAAATTGATAATACATATAATTTAAGTTTTTATCCTGTCACGGGCCGCATGCGGCCACCTATGCTCAAGACTATCTTTTTACGGAACAGCATCAGAAATATATTGATAGAAATTATATAACTGGACTTCAGACCTTTAGAATGAACTCAGGATCATGGAAGACTAAGCATCGTCTTCCTTAGTCAAAACGGCTCACTTTGTAACTTCCACTTTATGGGGTAAAAAAAAAATCAGCTTTTTATTCCCGTATAGGGAGTAAGCGAAACCATTTTAGCCCTATCTAACTTTTGGGGACAGAGTGAGCAGTTCAATATCTATCTAGTGGTAGCCAAGATAGCTGGCCCAAGGCTTATTAATCACCGATTAATCAGTACGCAGTGAAGGCGGTGGCTGGCAAGTGCCGCCATCTCGTGGTCCCTAACACAATATATTTGTCTGAAATAGCGTGGATTCTACGGTCGATTTTCTTGAGTTTACAGGACGAAAAACCTGCTTGCCAATACCAGAGATTGACTAACTCAGGAAAGTCGAAAAAAGGCTTGGAAAAATTTCCTCTAGTCGCCGACTAGATTCGAAAGCAAGTCTTCCTTTGTGCGAAGATGTGCCTTCTCACATCCACTGAGCGACATATCCTTGATACAAGGCCATTATGAAATTATTATATGTATATTTTGACTTCTAATTCGCATGTTTAATTTCTCCATTTTTAGGTCCCATATATCTTACTCTAGATTTTTTGCTTCCCCCTTTTGAAAAAAAAAAAAAGCTCTTTGATAGAAATTATAAATTTCTATAAAAGATAAAATTCTTTTTTTTTCATTATATTACAAAATGCAGTTTTTCTTCTCCACTTCCTATCTCTCTCTCTCTCTCTCTCTCTATATATATATATATATGTAAAGTTCCATTTGTATTATTATTACTATATGACATCTCAATGGAGTCCAAGGATTCAAGGATGTGAGAAGAAAAAGAATTAAGTCCTCCTAGAAAAATTATAAATTTCTATAATATATATATATATATAAACTCCACCATTGCCAGTCCCAAGCCTGGATGAGAAAGGAGGGTTGTACTTGTGGCTAGCAACCACAATTCGCAAAAAAAAAACACTGCTACAGAAACCTCAAGAAATTGGACTTATGTTGCTGAAGACCTTCCAGAGGAGATGATGCATGCCTGGTGAAAGCTCATTTAGAGAAGCTAACAGGAGGAAAACTGGAAGGGATATCTACACACCAAAAATGTGACAAAAAATTGAATGCTGGAACATCAGAAAAATGTATGAGACTGGTAAAGTACACCGAATAGTAAAAGAAATGGACAGATACCACATACAAATCTTGGGACTTAGCGAAACCAGATGGAATGGAATTGGTGAAGTCAAATTGTCTTCAAACAAACATATATCCTCTGGCAACCCAGAAGATGAGGAACATAGTAAAGATGTTGCTATAATGATGTCAGAGGAGGCAAGAAAGGCATTGTTGGAATGGAAACCAATATCAGAAAGAATAAGAGCTAGATTTAAAACAAGATATAAAAATGTTATAATAATAAATATATATGCCCCACAAAGAATGTTGATTTAAGAGAAAAAGAAGATTTCTATGGACTACTACAAAAAGAGATATATATGACTAGTAAAAGAGACATAATTTTGCTTCTGGGAGATGCAAATGCAAAGGTGGGCAAAGATAATAGTGGATATGAAGCAATTATGTATATGAATTGTAAGCAATTATGGATTCAAACATCAAAGCAATTAATCAAAGGAGGGACTAGGAGTTGAAAATGAAAATGGAACAATATTAAAAGATTTCTGCTTATTCAATAACTTAATAATACGAGACACTCTGTTTAAACACAAAGATATACATAAATATACATGGATATCACCAGATGGTAATAGTAAAAATCAAATAGACCATATAATAAAAAATAAACCATGGAGATCCTCTCTACAGTATGTAAGAACAAAAAGAGGAAAGATGCATATACAGATCATATATTAATAATAGCAAAGATAAAAAAAAAAATAAAACTAGTAAAGTTTTTTTAAACCAAGAAATCAGAGAAAATGATATAATTTAAGTAAATTAAAAAATAAGGATTATGCAGAAAACTGTCTATACAATTAAAAATAAATATGAAACAAAAATATTGATCAAAATGGAATATGCAGAGATAGAAGACAAGTGGAGAGAAATAAAACAAATTTATAATGAAACGGCTGAAGAAATACTTGGGAGACAAAATACGTCAAAGAAACAATGATTAGCAGATGAAACAACACAGTTAAGTGAGGGAAGAGAAATGACTAAAAGAGTACTGCAATAGAGTAGAAGAAAAAAGTGAGAGGAACAAAATATATATAAAAAAAAAATAAACAAGTTAAAAATAGTGCAAGAAATGATAAAAGGAAATATATTGAAGAATTATGCAGAGAGACAAAACAAGCTGCAGGAAACTATGACTCTGAGAAACAATATGAGATAATAAGGAAAATAACCGGGAAAAACATTAGAAAAGAAAAACAAATAAAAGAAAAATTATGAAAATTTACTAAGGAAAAAGACAGAAAAAAAAAAAAAGATGGATTGAATTGTTCAAGAAGTATTGGGCAATAAATCCACAACACAGGAAGAAATACTGCCAGAGAACATTGAAATGGGGACACTAGATATAAATGTAGGAGAAATAACAAGAGCAATAAAGAAGCTAAAAAATAGAAAGGCAGCAGGGATAGATAACATTCCAGCAGAATTAATTAAAACAGACATTAGATTTTCAACAGAGATATTACATTCACTGATAAATGAGATATGGGAGAAAGAAAAATGGCCAAAGGAATGGGATATAGGAATACTGGTCAAAGTACCAAAAAAAAGGTGATATTACAGAATGTAAAAATTGGAGAGGAATTTCACTGCTGAGCATGCTCAGCAAGATCTTTACAAGAATAATCCTGGAAAGAATGAAATACAAAACTGAAGAGAGGTTGAGGGAAGCACAAGCAGCCTTCAGACAAAATAGATCATGTAAGACCTAATAACCCTAAGAATAATAACAGAACAATCAACAGAATGGCAAAACAGAGTATATTTATTGATTTTGAAAAGGTTTTTGACAGCATAAATAGAGAAAAAATATGGAGTCTAATGAAACAATAAGGGATATCAATAAAAATAATAAGTTTGGTGAAGAAAACGTACGGCAACTACAAAATTAAAATACTATGCAATGGAAAATTCACCCCCCATAATATTTTTGATTGTAATAGACTGGGATGAGAAACACAACAGTTGATAATATAAATATACAATGGGGGTGGACAAACAAATTAAATGATTTAGATTTACCGACGACATGTCTGATAGCTCAAAAGCATCAAGACGTGCAAAAAAAAAAAAAAAGATAACTTAAACCTGGAAGCCTCTAAATGTGGTTAAAAAATAAACTGGAAAAAGACCAAACCTAAACAAAATCTAATTTTTAAAATAATAGAAGAATAACTGGAATGGATAGACACTTTCGTCTACCTGGGATCAGTGGTAAGTACCACAGGAGTAACAGAAGATATAAAAAACAGAATACAAAAAAGCTCCAAGTATCTTCATATGAAAAACATATGAAGAATTAAATTTAAAAACTAAAATAAGGCTTCTCAACACTAATGTTAAAACTATTCTACTATATGGATCAAGAAACCTGGAAATTAGCTAAGGAAAATACAAACAAACTACAGATATATATGATAACTAATATTTAAGGAATTGACAGCGTATACTAGAAATATAGATTAAATAAACTTTAATTTATACTTTCCGATATTTCGGCGAACGTCACGTTGCCATCTTCTTGGGAACTTACTACTAAGACACGTGCACACAAGTACTAATAACAGCAAATGAGACTAAAGCTAGGAAGCTAGCGTTTTCCTAAAGTCCTGATGAATGTTTCCTGCCAAACGAAATAGCCTGAGTTCATTGTAAACTGAAATAGGGCTGAGATATCGGGAGGAAATTTAGCTTGGATTAGCTCTAAGGTTTCTTTGAGGGGGACATTCTCAGAACACAAGGATTACATCCGATTTTACCAGTACAGCCACTCTGGGCTTGCAGACCACGCTCTGGATACTCGCCACAGAATAAGATGGAAGAAAGCCACAGTAATACACCGCAGCAAGTTCAAGTATGAAAGACTATTCATGGAATCAGCCTCGGCCCTTAGGAACATGCCAAACCTCAACAAATTTGGATGCATGAGACTGCCCCAAATTTGGGAAACGTTTATCAGAAGAACTTCAGCCCAAAGGCCAAGAACTACCAATATAGCCCGCCAGGGGGCACATCAGGACTTTAGGAAAACGCTAGCTTCCTAGCTTTAGTCTCATTTGCTGTTATTAGTACTTGTGTGCACGTGTCTTAGTAGTAAGTTCCCAAGAAGATGGCAACGTGATGTGCGCCGAAATATTGGAAAGTATAAATTAAAGTTTATTTAATCTATATTTCTAGTATACGCTGTCAATTCCTTAAATGTTAGTTATCATGTTTAACCAGCGTATAAGCCTCTCAACAAGTACAGATATATATATATATAAATAAATGTCTAAGAAAAATACTGGGAGTATACCAGCCAGATAAAATTTCAAATATGGCATTATGGGAAAGAACAAACCAAACCAGTATTGCAATAGAAATAAAAAAGAGGAAATGGATTGGACATACTATCAGAAATCCTGATAAAGACATGGTTAGGAGAGCCATGGAATGGAACTCACAGGGGAAAAAGGGGGTAGCTCCAAGAGGGAGGAGACACACTAAGATGGAGATGAAGCAGATGAAGAAGCTCCTGGAGTGAACTTAAGAGAGAGAGGAAGCAAACAGAGCCTGATGGAAAGCATTGATTGAGGCCCTATGCTCTGCAGGGAGTGAAGAGGATAAGTAAGTATATATAAAAAAATTTGATTATTTCGTTATAACAGAAATTGCAGTATTTTTTCCTCTTTCTCTCTCCCTTACGCTCCCCCTCTCTACACACACACATATATAAAGTTTTATTTGAATTATCATTACATGACACCTGAATGGAGTCAAAGGACTCATCGTGAGAAGCGACTGCAGACTACACTAGCCCCAGCTACAATCCACCACAATCCCATTGTCCTTACATTTACTACTTCAATACTTTGTGTTTAGTCCAATTTATGCTGCACATATAGTAGATCACACATTATTTGGCTGCCAAATAGCACATGATATTTAGCTTGTAAGACAAACTAATCATTTATGTAATTGGTCACACTAATAATGAGCCTGATGTAAAGTAGCTATGTCATGGCCAAATGCTATATGATTTACCATATTGTTTTTAATTTGAAAAAGGAATAGACCAAAACACTCAAAGTTACATATATTATTTTTATTATTATTATTATTTTATCATAAAGCTTTATATTTTTAGTCTTGCCTCTTATTTTCCAAGTTACATCCCACAATAATCAACATCATACAAAACCAGAAAAGAGCAGATTTCTTGCTTATTCATATTCTAAACATTAGATGCTTTACAAACAGAATCTCAATACAGTTCATCAAACTTAAAGGTGATGTCATGTCTCTCTCTCTCTCTACTTGGCAAGAATTTTCTATCAAAATGCATAATACCACACTCACATTTCCTCCTGCAAGTGAAATGGATTTCACATACATTATACATATCCTACCACAAAGTCAACATAATACTGGTTGAGAGTAACATGACCTAAGTCAGGAGACAAGATGCCAGTAAACAGAATTGCCTTCCTATTCACCTAATCACCTTGGAAGATTGCTACTATAGGACATAAATATAGGAAAATCATTACAATAACAATATACAATACCAAAATTTGTTTTCAGGCAAAAAAACAAGTGATTTTAACTTAGCTGTATATACTGAGTACAAAAATGGCATCCAAAATGATGTCTTCCAAAAGTCAGCAGTATTCAATTACACTGAATAAGTTCAAGATTGGCATTATAAGGCATGCAGGTGTGGAAAAATTATTCCATCACACCATGTGATATATCTGCTATTTTCACTGTCCAATAAGACAGCTTCATCCATATGATGCGATTACATTGGCATGAAGATGAGAGCAGGCAGAGCTAAAATCACACGAGAACTGTACAAAGGGGAGAATTGGTGATTTTAATTACCATTTAAAACACTTGTAAGTGTATAAACAGTCATAGACTCATTTTGCTGTGTGTTTGTGTGTGGAGGTGAATTAAAACCTGCACAACAAGTGTTTACTATGGTGATCAAAACAAAGTATGAGTTTGTTTCAACGAAATGGGAGATCAGAACCAGACCTTGCAAGTATAGTTAAAGGGTTTACATTTGTCAATACCACTTGCTATTTGAATAGTTATGGAGGGAGATTAGAGCCTATACAAGTGATTGCTACTTCTGTTAAAACAAACATCCTCATTTTTCTGAAAGATCAAATGTAATAAAATACCCAAATTTGTCACTCAGCCATGAGACTAATACCTCAAGTACGCTGCCAATTTCTAAACCAGCAGGAATGTGGACTCGTAGAAATAAAGACAACTACTCTACTGATGGAACTAAATGAGCAACATTGTATTCATGCGAATTAGATCTTCCAATTCCAATTATGAACATCTGTTAATCAAGCAGAGGCTGAGTGATACAGTGAGAGATCTGAGTCTTACCAAATCTAGATTGAAAAGATTGAATCACGTTAAAAAAAAAACATGAAAATAACCCTGTTACATAAACATTAACAAAATTTATAATTTTTTTTTCTCCCTGAGTTGTAACCTTGCAAAATGCAAGATTACAACTCAGAAAAACTGTTAAATGGATTAATGGAACTGCTAGCAAGAAAACATTTGTTTATAGATGCATTATAGCTCAGTATGCTTCCAACACATACTAAAATAAATATCCTTTTTTTCCAGTAGTATATGTATTTACTTGAAGTATCTCATACAATTATTGCTTTGTTTTTTAAATTAACTACAAAGAAATCAGGCAGAGTATCTGTAGTAATCTCATAAAACATTACTAATTACAACTGATAGTTTTAATTGGCAATGTTGCTAGGCTTCAAGAAATTAGAATGTGACACTACAAGGAGTTCAAGGACTCATTGTGAGAGGACACACTACTTTATGCAAAACAGAATAGTCAAGTTAAAGGCTGGCATTATGAGATTTAAACTGGCTATTGTGGCAGAATTTAGAGCCAAGGATCAAAAGCATTTTACATCCTTCCCTTGCTAAGCCAAAAAATGTTATTTTTTCAGAGCTCAACATTCAGCTATCTGATGAAATCTTTCATTGAGGTTTTAAATAGAAACAGTGATAGTTTCCAGTATTTAAATAACAAGTTCTCCAGAATAAAGCATTTTTATTGGCCCACAACATTCATACACTTATGAAGGACACATATTTCAGTGGTATCATAGACAATACTGAAAAAGCAGCATGGAAGGTGTTTAAAGTTATTGCCAAATTTTGAAGATATTTTTAAAGTAACAATTACAGAGATGTTGTAGAAGGTACACTACAGGCATAAAAAAAAGCACTGGCTTGCAAAATGGCACTAAAGACTCACTTATTACATTCATATTTCGATTTCTTTACTCCTAATGTGAGCGCTAAGAGTGGCAAACAATTCAACATTTATGAAACAATGATACTCTGGCAAGTAGAACTCCTGTATGTTTGTTACTTCTGTTGATTTTTTTATTATAGAAAAATAATGATGCCAGTTGTAAGAAGAATATTTCAAGGGAGACCAAAGTAAGTTTGTATTTATATATGCTAAAGGTTAACATGAAATGCAATTAGTACATCATTTTTATTCTAATTGGAGGATGATAACGATTTTAAGCTTATATTCCAATTCATTAAAAAATAATCAGATCCAGTTACCTTTCCTCAATTTATTACACAGTGTAATTGCCTTTGCATCTGATCTATATGGAACATATACCTTCTTAGTCAATAAATGTCTGAGACTGCATTTGGGCACAAAATATTTTCAAATGAAATCAACACGACAAGAAGTAATGTGAAGTACATAATGTAACTACTTAACTTCCAGAAGTAATTGCTTTATCACTGGCACAATCTAAAAGTGTTTTCTTCAGTGGTCTGATAAAAATTATCCAACACATGTGACTGGCATCAGTACATTCAAGCAAAGTAAATCCAAATACAATGACTACACTTTTATTTTCATAACTGTAGCCATGCCTGGCATTTAACTACATTCTTGCAAGTAAGAGAAAGGATACAATTATGGTTTAATTTAAATGAACTGTAGCGCAAGTAAGAATTAACAGAAAGAATGACAATGGGAAAATCAAATATTATAGTCTTTTTGTAAAAGTCTATATGAGTAGTAATAGCACTCTTGATTGAAAAATTTTATGCGAGCACAACAACAGATGACCAGAGCAAATATTAAGAAACACTAGCTGAATATGGAAAACTGACTGTTAATTAGAAGAGTAGAATGAAATATAGTTTTAGTGCATTATGAGTGCCATAATTTTCAGCTGAAGGGGAAAAAATATATCTTACAGCAGACAAAGATATCTTTGTTTTCATTCAGTCATGCAAGCTAAAGCTAATTTGTGCTTGTACATACTGCTTTCCTAGATATCTAGCAAAGCAGTATCAGATACTAAGAACCATTTGATGTACTTGAAAGACATGCTTGCTGTTCAAGATCCAATTTTCATTCACCAGAATGCTCACTAAAATCCCTGTGAGAGCTTCGCTACAAGAAAGAAAGAGTAATTCTTGAATCTATTATGGGTTAGCACAATAGATCATTCATTCACAGGAAGTTTTTTTATTTTTTTTATTCTTTTAATCATTTTGTGTGTGTGCGCGCAATACTTGACGCAGTAATAACTTATGTTGACCAGGATTTCTGTTTTATCTAGAACCTAGCTAACATTTCATTTAGCTGGGTACTGGATTAAACTAAAATTAATTCACATTTTTGAGAATTGCATCCACTGAGTGATGATGTTCTAGCAAAAAAGGAATAACTGTCCTATCAGCTGAAACTCTTTAAAAATGATTATAATAAAAGACTCCTAATCTGAACAGAGCAAATACCTTTCAAGTCTAGTAATATCCAAAACAATTCATAGGGAAGTCATCAGTATAGAAAACTTAAGAACCTTCAATGATACAGCCTGCATACTCAGCCTTTTATATTTCGGATAAAACTATCATAGAATAATTGTTTGCTGTAGGTTTTATTGCACTGAATTAAAGAAAACTAACATTCTATCCATTTACATCTTTAAGAAGTCAACTATATTAGGATACACATACCCCCTTTCAAATTTTTAAATCACAATTTTTTTTAACTTTAGTTAAGAGCAAGAAAATATGATAAAATTGCTGAACAAAAAGCTTTATGGGAAGGGAAAGAATACGAAAGAAGAAGAAGGGCTATTACAATGAATTCATAATTCATTCTTTTCATAAGAACATTAAAAAATTCCTGTACACTTAACCGATATAATTTCTTTTCAAGATTCAAATTAGTTATTTAAATTTTGTACAAGGCACAAAGCGCAGCACAGGAGTTTAATTATTTTTTTTCTCTAGCCTTTCCAGAAGTTAGGATTTTGTTGAAGTTTCCGCTGAAAATTGGTATACCATGACTGAAAAACACTAAGTGGAACATAACTCTCATTTGGCTTTGGTGTCATTTGGACTTGTGTTACTGCAAATGAAGAAACATAATTAAAAACATTTTCCAGCATTTTGTTTGTGAATTCTACAACTGTTCCAGTTGTTGAAGCTGCACTGGCAATATTAGGAGTCTGTAATTCTATTTGAACCAAAGGCTCTACTGAGATACCAATTTGAGCAACATGTGAGATAGGCTGGAGAGAAAAAGGAGTTGATAATGATGTATCTAAAAAAAAGGGAAAGGAAAAATTTACATATAGCAGGTCAATTTTATTCTGAAGAAAACATTTATAAATGATAAATTATAACAATGATGTACTTTAAATACAGTTACATGTGATCAAGTTGCCAATGGTACTTCAATTTAGCACCCCCCCTCCCCCATTTGGTTCTTATTCCTTAATTTAATGCTAGTTAGTCAGCTACAATGAATAGATCAGCGTTAATATAACATCAACACCAGTTATTCAGAAACTTGTATGCTCTGAGCAAATGAAGTAAAACAATGTATTAGGATAAATTGAAGAAGCAGGTATATGTCAAACTGGGATCAGCTAAGAGTGTTAATAAATTAAAGCATTCTTTAATTTAATTAAATCCTCCTGAATATGGCCTATAAGACATGAGTTTCCAATAGGCAGCAAAGTAGTCTGTACAGTTAACTTTCACTTGACTACAGCAACCACTAACTCACACACAATAACAGACTACTGAAAGAGTTCTAATGAAAACTCCATGAGCACATGTTCTGTTTTGAAAGAAATTCAGTATACTATACCATTCACTATAATCAACTATTCCTGTGTTCCTTAAAAGTGAGCTATAGAGACAGGAGTCAAAGGCAGCATTATAATTGATTTGTGATAGCAAATTAATATTACTTGCATTAATTTTTATAGAGAAAAGTTTTATATGAGAACCAATTAAGATCACTAAACAGAAACATACCGTTTTTGAAAAACAGGTATACAGGCATACACTGACTTACGGTACTTCACACTGACTGACATTTCTGAATTGACACTTACCCCCTAAAATTATGACACTTGCTTCAGAGTTATGGCTCTTTAGTGCCATGATGCTACCATACGAAAGCTGTTGCTGTCTTGCTATCATCAGCTGTCATGACTCTTATCAAATGTAGAAGATACATACAGATATGACACAGTGTAACACCCGACCAACAACAGATGGTTGTAGTACATGAACTCATTCAATAAACCAGTTTTCTACCATTAGGTTTTTTTTTTATTATTATTATTTTTATTATTTCAGTCATAATTGTACCGTCTTTAAACTTTGACACAGTGCTTTGACTTAGGGCAAGCTCTGGAGCTGAAGGTGACATAACTCCAGGGTATGACTGTAGCATGATCTCTCAATCAACCAATGTTTGAAAGGATTAACTAATTCATCCCCAGGAATCAGTCAGATAACAAGCTAATCAGTTAAGCCTCAGGCCAGTAAATCAATTTCCAGCACAACACACACACACACACACACACACACACACACACACACATGCTGCATTAGTCAGTCAGGCAAAAATTCTTCTTCATAAATGATCTGAATTGTGAAAAACCCAAAAACATGACACTGTAGAGCTGCACTGAACTAGCCTTGCTTGCTATTATGAATAGCAAGATATCAATATTTCTATATGATATTCATATACAAGAAATTAAAACTGTCAAAGAACTAATGCTAATTAACATCAAGATATTCATGACTTATTTTTCACGGTATTAACAACACCACAAACACTTTTATCAACAAGGATGTTTTATTAACGCTAATATTTCGCTGATTTTCAACTCAGCATCATCAGAGCACAACACACATGTAAACGCGACAGTAAGTGAGTGAAACAATATAATTGCAGAAAGACAAAAGATCTAAAGTCCTATTTTTGGTGCCCTCTAACGAGGGAAAAAAAAAAAAAAAAGGCAGCAGTTATCCAGGAGTTTTTCTTAGGATAACCGTCTCCCAAATTTTTGGCAAATTAATGCAACCATATTTGTTAAGGTTGGGAGAATTCTTCAAAGCCATTGCTGACTCAAAAAATAGTCTTTCAGATCTATAACGACTCCTAAATAGCACATTCGTTTTCCTCCATCTAATCCTGTGTGAAGGAGTGTCCAAAGTGTGGTCTGCCAGTCCCGACTTGCCATAATAATAGTAGCGAATGTATCTTTCGTGTTCTTCCAGGCGGATGTTCACTGATCTTCCTGTTTGCCCATAATAGGCCAAGTCACAGTCACATGGAACTTCATACACTCCTGGGTGTGCTAAAGGGTGAAGTTTATCCTTTGGTGAGCGGATCAGAGTTGCCAGCTTGACATGAGGCTTGAAGGTGGTGCGAAGGCCATGTTTCAACAATACTTTGGCTATCTTTTCCGATGTACCTCTGATATAGGGAATAGAAATGGTCATGTTGTATTCTTGTGTATTAGGGGGGGGGGGGCAGAGTAATGGGCCTATGTAGTATTTTTTCTATTTTGTAGGGATTGTAGCCGTTGGCTAAGAACGTATGGCACAGGTACTGGAGTTCAGTGGTCAGAGCTGTATCGTTAGAACAAATGGCTCTGGCTCTGTGTGTAAGTGTTTTTAAAATGCCGTACTGTTGGACTGGATGATGATGTGATTGTTTATGTAGGTATCTTCCTGTGTGTGTAGGCTTCCTGTAAATAGAAAAAGATAGTGATCCATCTGAAAGGCGGGTGACTAATGTGTCAAGAAATGGTAAACAGTTATTTGATTCTTTTTCTACTGTGAAGTGAATTTTAGGGTGTTGGCTGTTTAGGTAGGTGACAAAAGCATTCAAAGTGTCTTGTCCATGGGGCCAGATGGCAAACACATCATCTACATAGCGCAACCATACTGGTGGCTTGTATGTAGCTGTGGTAAGTACTTTGTTTTCAAAGTGTTCCATGTAAAAATTTGCTAACGGGGGGGGGGGACCCATAGCAGTACCATTAATCTGTTTGCAGAATTCCCCCCCCCCCATGTAAAGTAACCTGCATTCATGGCAAATTGAAATAATTCAAAAATATCTGGGGGAAATTTAGACTTGATTAATTCAAGAGTGTCTATAAGTGGTACATTGGTAAATAGGGAGGTGACATCGAAACTAACCATTATGTCTGAATTTTTTAGGATTAGATTTTTAACCAGTGTTTTGAAATGGATAGAATTTTTTACAAAAGTAGAGGAGTTGCCAGTAAGAGGGGCAAGCGACTTAGCTAAATGCCGGGCCAGTTTATATGTGGGACTATCTATGCTATCAACTATGGGGCGTAGGGGAACATTAGTTTTGTGGATTTTTGGTGATCCATAAATACGGGGTGTTTTAACATGAATTGGTTTTATTTTCCTGATGATTTCTTTGGGCCATGATGTCACTTTTTTTAGTAATTTTCGGACTTTTTTCTTTTGCGACATTGTAGGGTCTCGATGTATAATTTGATACGTAGAACTGTCACATATGAGATCTTGCATTTTTTTGTTATACTCTTCTTTATTCATGATAACTGTTGCATTTCCTTTATCGGCTTTTGAAATAATATTATTTTTATTATTGTATAACTTTTTTAGGGCAGTTATTTGCTTATGTGGTATATTACTTTTTGGAGGCTTGGCTTTGTTTATAATACTTGCAATGTCTAGTCGCACGTTATTGGCCATTGCTGGCGGAAGATCGCGGATACCCCTTTCTACTTTCATCATAATTTCGAGTTTAGGAATTTGTTTGGGCGCGATGGCAAAGTTATGTCCTAAACTGAGGGCGTTCTTGGCTTCTTCAGTGAGTGTTTCCGACGATAGGTTTACGACCACGTGGTCTCGTCGAAGTTGCGGTCGGGACTTCGTATGTTGGCGCTGTTGTAGTAGTTCAAATTTTTTTAGGTGCTTGCTTTTAACTTTTGTGAATTCTTTTTTTGCTGCAACTTCGGAGATCTGCTGTAGGACAGTCCATATTTCAGGATTTAACACGTTAAACAGCCAACACCCTAAAATTCACTTCACAGTAGAAAAAGAATCAAATAACTGTTTACCATTTCTTGACACATTAGTCACCCGCCTTTCAGATGGATCACTATCTTTTTCTATTTACAGGAAGCCTACACACACAGGAAGATACCTACATAAACAATCACATCATCATCCAGTCCAACAGTACGGCATTTAAAAACACTTACACACAGAGCCAGAGCCATTTGTTCTAACGATACAGCTCTGACCACTGAACTCCAGTACCTGCACCATACGTTCTTAGCCAACGGCTACAATCCCTACAAAATAGAAAAAATACTACATAGGCCCATTACTCTGCCCCCCCCCTAATACACAAGAATACAACATGACCATTTCTATTCCCTATATCAGAGGTACATCGGAAAAGATAGCCAAAGTATTGTTGAAACATGGCCTTCGCACCACCTTCAAGCCTCATGTCAAGCTGGCAACTCTGATCCGCTCACCAAAGGATAAACTTCACCCTTTAGCACACCCAGGAGTGTATGAAGTTCCATGTGACTGTGACTTGGCCTATTATGGGCAAACAGGAAGATCAGTGAACATCTGCCTGGAAGAACACGAAAGATACATTCGCTACTATTATTATGGCAAGTCGGGACTGGCAGACCACGCTTTGGACACTCCTTCACACAGGATTAGATGGAGGAAAACGAATGTGCTATTTAGGAGTCGTTATAGATCTGAAAGACTATTTTTTGAGTCAGCAATGGCTTTGAAGAATTCTCCCAACCTTAACAAATATGGTTGCATTAATTTGCCAAAAATTTGGGAGACGGTTATCCTAAGAAAAACTCCTGGATAACTGCTGCCTTTTTTTTTTTTTTTTCCCTCGTTAGAGGGCACCAAAAATAGGACTTTAGATCTTTTGTCTTTCTGCAATTATATTGTTTCACTCACTCACTGTCGCGTTTACATGTGTGTTGTGCTCTGATGATGCTGAGTTGAAAATCAGCGAAATATTAGCGTTAATAAAACATCCTTGTTGATAAAAGTGTTTGTGGTGTTGTTAATACCGTGAAAAATAAGTCATGAATAACCAGCAACGCCTAAGCTTATCTGTTAGATTAACATCAAGATAATCCAATTAAATATTTACTTATCTTAATTTAACAAAAATACAGCTTATTTTACAGGTTCAAATTTGTATTAAATCTTATTTAAGCTATTTCTTTAATAGTTTAAACAATACACTATAAAATGGATATGAAATTTAAGGAATCAGCGTGATGATTAATATGTTGAGAATGATTTTAATATAAAATTAAAATATTACCATATAAAATCTGATTTTACAATATTAGCAACAATGTTGCAGTATTGATATTAGACCTTCTGCAATGACAAGGACATATTACAAGGAGGTAAGAAGGTAGGTGTTCCATTTTATAAAGTTTTAGTCAAGGCAGTAGCTCAGGCTACATCTAAACCACAATGTACAGATTCAGTCGTCTCGATTATTGGAAGTATCATGACTGTAGAATTTCACTATGAGGGCAAATAGAGGGAATTTTTCAAAGGTCAGAAATAAGGAGTTAGGACAAAAACAAAACACTATCTGCAAAAATTGCACAAGAAAATGATGAGTAGCATGCATTGTCAGTTGCTTGATGATAAAGGTAGATATAGACTAACAAAGTTTGATTGCAGCAAAAAATAACAGGAAAAGATGAACAAGGAGATCTAAACATTTCATATAGGTGTGTGTGTCACTGGTCATTTAGCAGAAAAGATGTTGGAAGTTTATTTTGAACTTGGTTACACTATAATAAATTTAGTTTAATCCTTTATCCAAGTGTAAGCAAACAAAGTTTGCGCCTGAAAATATCTTCAGGAATGAGGTAAGGTGGTACATCCCTTGGCAACTTGTAGCAAAGGTGTTGCAAGTTCTCATCACTCCTTGTCTCAGTATCTCCCATAATGCAAAGCACATCTCCTTGCAGACATGTATACTGCTATGCACTAAGGGAAGGGCCACTACCCAGACCGGTTTCGACCTTTATTGAGGTCTCGTCAGTGAGAGGCAGACCCAGAGTGGTGATACTAAGGCAGAAGCAATAGAGGGGTCATATTTACCTATACAAGTTGCCAACTGGTGTACCACTTTATTATTAAATTACTCTGAATTTAGACAAAGATGGTGGAAGTTTATTTTGCACTTGGTTAGACTATAATAAATTTAATCCTTTATCCAAGTGTAAGGAAACAAAGTTTGCACCTGAAAATATCTCCATAATACAAAGCACATCTCCTTGTGCTTTGCATTATGGGAGAAAGCATTATGTAAGCAAGCAAAGTTGGTGCCTGAAAATATCTTCAGGACTGAGGTAAGGTGGTACATCCCTTGAGACAAGGAGTGATGAGAACTTGCCCCACCTTTGCTACGAGTTGCCAAGGGATGTACCACCTTACCTTAGTCCTGAAGATATTTTCAGGTGCAAACTGTGTTTGCTTACACTTGGATAAAGGATTAAACTAAATTTATTATAGTCTAACCAAGTGCAAAATAAACTTCCAACATCTTTCTCTAAATCCAGAGTAATTTAATAATAAGGTGGTACACCGGTTGGCAACTCGTATAGGTAAATATGACCTCTCTATTGCTTCTGCCTTAGTATCACCACTCCAGGTCTGCCTCCTACTGATGAGACCTCAATAAAGGTCGAAACCGGTCTGGGTAGTGGTCCTTCCCTTAGTGCATAGCAGTATACATGTCCACAAGGAGATGTGCTTTGCATTACGGGAAATACTGAAACAAGGAGTGATGAGAGCTTGCACCACCTTTGCTACAAATTACCAAGGGATGTACCACCTTACCTCAGTCCTGAAGATATTTTCAGGTGCAAACTTTGTTTGCTTACATTTCGATAAAGGATTAAATTTATTATAGTCTAACCAAGTGCAAAATAAACTTCCAACATCTTTCTCTAAATCCAGAGTAATTTAATAATAAGGTGGTACACCGCTTGCACCACCTTTGCTACAAATTACCAAGGGATGTACCACCTTACCTCAGTCCTGAAGATATTTTCAGGTGCAAACTTTGTTTGCTTACATTTCGATAAAGGATTAAATTTATTATAGTCTAACCAAGTGCAAAATAAACTTCCAACATCTTTCTCTAAATCCAGAGTAATTTAATAATAAGGTGGTACACCGCTTGCACCACCTTTGCTACAAATTACCAAGGGATGTACCACCTTACCTCAGTCCTGAAGATATTTTCAGGTGCAAACTGTGTTTGCTTACACTTGGATAAAGGATTAAACTAAATTTATTATAGTCTAACCAAGTGCAAAATAAACTTCCAACATCTTTCTCTAAATCCAGAGTAATTTAATAATAAGGTGGTACACCGGTTGGCAACTCGTATAGGTAAATATGACCTCTCTATTGCTTATGCCTTAGTATCACCACTCTGGGTCTGCCTCCTACTGATGAGACCTCAATAAAGGTCCAAACCGGTCTGGGTAGTGGCCTTTCCCTTAATGTGTAGCAGTATACATGTCCGCAAGGAGATGTGCTTTGCATTATGGGAAATACTGAAACAAGGAGTGATGAGAGCTTGCACCACCTTTGCTACAAGTTACCAAGGGATGTACCACCTTACCTCAGTGCTGAAGATATTTTCAGGTGCAAACTTTGGTTGCTTACACGTGAATAAAGGATTAAACTAAATTTATTATAGCAGAAAAGATACAAGTTCTAATATCAATTCTGCTGAGTAAAACTGTGAATATATCCAGAGGAAATGCATGTAGCAGAAAAGAAATCTGACAAACAGACACAAATATTTCAGAGAAGGGTCATTTTTTTTTTAAATAAAAAGTCAAAAATCTTTAGGAGCTCCAAGAGACATGTGTCTAGATGTGCAAATAACCAGGTAAAGATATTAAAATGAAGTTTTAATATCTTTACTCTACATTTCTCCAACCTAAAGATGTAAGAGCAACAATGTTTTGTAACCGTGTTAAAGATGGGAATGGGAATTATCTTGAAAATGATTACGAGGAGAGAATGATTTCAATTTTGTGTTCATCTGGCTCGGACCCATGAAATATGCATAATGATGTCTGCATATATATGACAATAGAGAAGAACAGAGATCTGCAAGTTATCCAACTCTGTTGTCAAGCAGACAAGATTATACAAAAGAACATGCAGGTAGCTTATTACATCTGTACACAAATGCTAGGTGTATCAGAAACAAAGAAATAGAGTTAAGATATGATTGTGATACTAGTAACAGTTTTTCATGTGGCAGTGATTTTGAAGCTATCTGGTGTGAAGTGGAATCTAACAAGACCAAATACATAGTGGAGTGTTATTACAGACTTGGTGGATCGGTTGCTAGTGATGAAGAAATGCATCACCAAATAAAGATGATGGGTGTGAAAAGAGTAATCATAATGGGGGACTTTAATATCCAAACACTGAGGTAGCAGTAAAATCTCATTAGAAAAATGAAACCGAATTTATTGAGCTGTTATGAGACAACTTCCTTAAGCAGCATATGACAGAAGTAACTTGAGGTCAAAGAGTGTCAGATTTGATTATAGTGTCAGCGGGTGTTTCAGTTAAAGACGTGACTATTCTGCTTCTGGATGGTGACAGTGATCATGGGGTACTCACTTGGAACGTGACTAAGTTTATGAAAGTTCCATTCAGAAAAGGTTACATGCTGAACTACAAAGCAGGAAATTATGACCAGCGTGAGCTGAACCCAGTATGAGAACACTGGGTTCAGCACAATGGTATTGGTTGCTGGATGGGAAGAATTTTGATAGTGCATGGAAGAATTTAAAAAATACTTAAATGATATAATATCAGAATACATCCTGCGAGTTCAAAGAATAAATAGTGTAGGAGTCAAATGGATGTCTAATCTTATCAAGCAAGAGATCTGTAAGAAAAGGATGATGTGGAAGGAATACTGTGTGCACAAGGATGATGTCTGTTATGAAAATTATAAGCAGCAGTCCAGAAGAGTCACAACTGTAGTAAGGAGAGCTAAGTCTGAGTATGAAAAGAAACTGGTTCTGCAAGCTAAAAACAACCCCAAAGAATTCTGTCATTATGCTGCAAGTAAAAGAAAGAATAAATATGAAAGAATAACCTACTGAATGCAGATGGTGCGAGAGTGACAGATGCAGCAAAGGTTGTTCAACTAATGAGTGCCCATTTTTCTAAAAGCTATTGACCTGGCATATGTGGTTTTGAGCTCACTGCTACCGCTTCACTGGATGAAGAAACTCAGGTATATGAGGAGGAGGTATTAGAGCTCTTGCATAAATTGAATAAGAATTCACCAATAGGAAATGACGGGATATCATCATGGATGCTAAAAGAATGTTCAGCTATATAATTTAATTGAGCCTCAGAAGATGGAAGATTCTGCAGAAGTGAAAAAAATGTATGGTAATCCAATCAGTATCTCAGGAGTGATGATGAAGATTTTGGAAAAGTTGGTTAGGGTCTGCATTCAGAAATGGGTTGACAGAGAATCTCTTAGTTTGCAATGAACAGTAGAGGTTTACTAAAGGGAGGTCATGTTTTAGTAACTTGCTCACATTGTATAATAATGTTACCATTGAGCTAGACAAGGGAAATGGATACAACATGATACTTTTGGTTTTTGCTAAGGCTTTTAACAGAATACTGCATGGAAGATTGTTGCATAATATGGATGATATGGGATTGCATTATAAAATATTAGTGTGGATAAGAGGATGCTGACTGACAGATATCAAAAAGTGGTCTACAGGGAATGTGAGTCTGCAAGTTTAAGTTAACCAGTGGTATACCACAAGGATCAGTCCTTGGTCCACTTTTATTCAATCTGTACGTTAATGACATTGGGATGGATTTGGCAGGTGACATAGAGCTATTTACTGATGATGCAAAGATAGGTAGGGTATTCAGGAATGCAGCTAATATGCAGTACTTGCAGAATGATTTGAATAGGCTGGAATTGTGGGGAAGGGAAAATGAATGTCAGTAAATGTAAAGTCATTCACTTTGGAAGATAACCGATGTCGTATTATATTAGAGGGGTTATGCTAGAAGAAACTGATCAGGCTAGGGATCTTGGAGTGTTAGTATACAAGAAGTTGAATTTCAGAATACAAGTAGCAAAGATTGCAAATAAAACTTAAAAGATAAATGAAATGTCGAAACAAACTTTCACATGTAAAGATAAGGATGTCATTTTACTTCTTTATAAGACCTTCACAAGACCTCACTTGGAATATTGTGTGCAGGTGTGGTTTCCTGGTTTCTGATACAGTGGAGAAAGTTCAAAGGAGAATGTTAAAAATGATATCAGGATTGAGGATTACTGATTATGAAGACAGATTGAGAATTTGTAGATTGCAGACACTAGTAAACAAGAGAAAGAGGGATGATATGATTGAGACTTATAAACTTCTGAAAGAGTCATACAGGATTTCAGTCGATGGAATTTTTCATTTTATGGAGGGTGGGGAAAGGAAAAGAGGGCATCCATAGAAGCTGAGAATGAATGTTGCCAAAAAAGGCGGTGAGATCTAGATTTTTCTCTCATAGCGGTACATGATTGGAATGAATTACCATTGAATGTTGTGTGTGCAAGCAGTGTGAATGAATTCAAGAAATACAACAGCTTGTGCTTGTACTATTTGGCCTCCCTCAATGAGTCCCTGACTCCCTGGAGGTCTCTCATAATAATAAATAATAATAATAATAAAGAAACAGGGATACATCAAAACCAAAAATATGGGAGGGAGCTATTATTCTGAGACCATAAATGTCTAACAATTGAGATGACCAAGACATTGACATTAATCAGGGTGCAGGTTACATCAGTAGAGATCAATCTGTTCATTGCCTCTGTTCTATGGGTTTGTGTATGCCTTTGGTTCCTAAAGTAAATTAATAAAATTAAACTGAGTTCATCATTAAATTACAAAGTACCAAGAAATTATATTCTTGTTTAATCTTAGTCATAAAGAAACTTCACAAGTAAACTTTGTGTGCTTCCAATTGGATAAAGGATTAAGCAAGAATATAATTTTAATTTAATTATTGATTAATTCATTGAGGTGGGGAATGATCCAAAAAAGGTTGAGAAATACTGCATTAAGGGAAGGGCCACTACCCAGACCGGTTTCGACCTTCACTGAGGTCTCATCAGTGGGAGCAAGACCCAGAGGTGGTGATACTAAGGTGGAAGTAATGGAAGTCATATTTACCTATACGAATTGCCAAAGGGTGTCACACCTTATTATTAAAATTCTCTGGATTAGAGATAAGTTTATGGAAGTTTACCACCTTTACCACGAGATGCACCAGTGCTGAAAGTACTTCGGGTACAAACTTTGTTTGCTAACACTTGGATAAAGGATAAAACCAAATATATAATTAGTAGCATAGCCAAGTGAAAAAACTTCCATAAACTTATCTCTAATCCAGAGAATTTTAATAATAGTGTGACACCCTTTGGCAACTCGTATAGGTAAATGTGACTCTCCATTACTTCCACCTTAGTATCACTGCCTCTGGGTCTGGCTCCCACTGATGTGCTTTTGCGCAGAAATGGTTGCTTTCCCTGAGATGTGAGAGGCTCTGCTCGGGAATAGGTTTTTGCTTGTCACTGAGTTGGACGGTCACTCGTAGGGAGTGGTCTGGGCGGCCACCTAATTTTTAGAGAGGTCTTTACTTAAACAGCACCTCAATAAAGGTCGAAACTGGTCTGGGTAGTGGCCTTTCCCTTAATGCATAGCATTATACATGTCTGCAAGGAGATGTGCTTTGCATTATGGAAGATACTAAGGCAAGTGATGAGAACTTATACCACCTTTACTACGAGTTGCCCAGTCCTGAAAGTACTTCGGGTGCAAACTTTGTTTGCTAATACTTGGATAAAGGATAAAACCTAATATATAATTAGTAGCATAGCCAAGTGAAAAAACTTCCATGAACTTCAACTCTGTCTATTACCACTTCCAAATCTCTAGCTTCATCAATTTAATGGAGTACAGGTCCTTCAATGTGGTAAACACCTAATAATCTTTTTAATCCAAAATGCATAACTTCATAGTTTTCCACAATAAACGAACAAAACATGTTACAGACCAGACATTAACAGAATTCTAATTATAAATTACAAAACAACACTGAACGTGTGCAATACACGTGTGGCGAGTACATGATTTCACTTGTTATTGTTTAGGAACGTTTTATAGTTGGTACTAAAGTTCATTTCTTGTGTGTTTAGAGATCTAATTAGGGTCTTCCAGATCTTGGATAAGATTAAACCTTGGTTCCTATTAAGATTTTCTACAGAACGGGTAACTATTGTGGCTTCTTTAAAAATACGAGAGCGGTAATCCTCTTCTATGTAAAGAGTACAGCTTTTATCCCACTCAATGACATGGTTGGTTCTGGAGAAATGGGAAGATAAGCCCGATATATCTTGTCTGTTGTTTTTGACATATTCGATGTGTTCTTTCTTTCGTTCTGTAGAAAATCTTAATAGGAACCAAGGTTCCTATTAAGCAATAACACTTGCTGAAGTTATCCTTTCATACTCATTCCTCCTTTTACTTGCCAAATAGTAAAAGAACTCTGGCATTTCCTTTGGCTTCATCAGCAAATTTCTTCTTGTAATATGATTTTGTCATCCTTATCATGCTATAATCTTATACCACTCATAACTTTGTTTGAATCACCTTTCTCCTTATATATCCTCCATATAACTTTTTTCTTTTTTGCAGCTCCTTCTTAATAATCCTCAATAGACTCCTATCTGATTTATCCTCCTGACTTTGGGTCTGCAGTCTGATGTTGCTCCCTTCAGATACTATTAACACCTTTCCCTTGCAGATTTTTATATCATGGCTCAACTTCAAGCTGCCTCCTAAGTTTGTCATAATTACCTACCTTGCAGTTCCACATATACCCCTTCTTAACTGAAAACTTCATATTTTGCAACCTCTCAAGTCAAGACAGCATGCATGATCACTCTCCCCAATCGAAGGCAATGTGGCCACCTTGATTACAGAAAAATCTTCTGAAACTATGACCAAATCCAACACACACATACCCCGAGTCCCTCCCCCATCTCCAGCACATGCTGCTTCAAGTAATTATCTCTCAGTAGGTGTATAAATTCCATTTTTCTCCTACCATGCAGTTCCCCATAATAATTACATATAATTATAAACTGTAACATCTCCCTTGGACTCCCTCCTTCCCCCACAAACCACCTTCACACTTCATTCAATATGTTGCCTGAGAAAGTAACTACATGCAATCATGGGTGCATGCCAACAGGTATACATGCATATACCCTCATTGGGTGGATGCAGGTGAGTATATGAATTTGTACTTCCACATTATCAGTAAATAAAGCCTTCTCCAGACAACTAACTCCAAATCAATTTTAAGTGCAGTCTATCAGCATTATACAAATTCAGTCTATAAGTCGAGAAACTCAACATCATTCCTTCTGCATAATCTGCACACTGATTCCTTTTGCAATCACTGCCCTCTTCCTAAATTCACCTCTATCATAGTGTGGCAAAAGACTTACAATCTTCACCCTACCTCACTCTTCTTTTTTGCTTTTCTGATCAACTCTTTCATATTTCTCATACAATATTTTTCACCTTTCAAGTCCTTAGTGCCAGCCAGAACAATAAATTCTTCACCTTACCTTTTTTGCACTGTGATAGCTTCAAGCAATATTATTTAATTTTTGCACAAGGAAAAGAAGATTTTGTCATGCTTTCATTATGTACTACACATCTTATCATAGAATCATTATGAAGTATTTTCTCCTTACCCTCTTGTTTATTCATAAGATCTTATTTCTTAGCTCACACCTCTAACATTTCTGAAATCTTTCAATTTTGCACTTTGTACTGTGAATGATGTTTTCTGAACTTCTATCAATATTTGTCTATACTACTATTACTCATTTTGTTCTCTCCACCCAATTGGTACTCACTCTCAAAACACTTACTATATATTCTCTCACCAGTCTCACTTTTCTTCTAATATCACACATTCAACTCAATTAACAAGGACATTTGGCCACCACTGGTGCACTATGCTTTGGCACCATACTAACAATAACAAATGCACAAGTTTTTCTTAAATCTAAGTAACTGAATCGATCACACACCCATATAAATCAAAAACTAAACTAAAGTTACCTAATATTATTGGCTAAAATATGAAAAAATTATTTATCTTTCAGGAGCATTACAGCACACAACTTTAGTCAGTTTAGCCTTGAATCCAAAGAGCATTATTGTATAGATTAAGGGTGAAAGTCATATAAGTGGGAGGAAATTCCCATATAGCCAGTTTGAAATGATGAGATCAGAATCCTGACCAGGGATTCTGATCCAAAGTCCAACCTTCATGTTCTTGTAGTATACTCTATTATTATCATGTATAGAAGTGGATAATGAATGAATCAAGAATGGGTTGACAATTTGTATTGGCTTAAATCAAAAGCAAAATAATAGTATAACATGATAAAATGTCATGATGGGTGTGAGAATTGCAGAGGAATTTCTCTATTGAGTGTTCCTGGTAAGATTTATGCAAGCATACTTGAGAAGAAGCTAAGAAAAATTGCAAAAAAAAAAAAAAAAAGAGAGAGAAAAACAAGCTGGGTTCAGGTCCAAGATCAAATTTTCATTTTAAGAAAAACAGTTCAGAAATCAAGGATCTGTATTTGAAGATTTGGAAGAGGCACATTACAAGGTGTCATGAGAAAAGTTGTTCAAAATACTACAGTTTTATATGATGCCAATATGAGGCCCTTTGAAAATGGCATTTGCTTTCATAGCACTAGGCTATTCTTCCATTGCCCCCCCCCCCCCCCCCTGAGTTATTTGATCTCAGACATAGGCAAGTAAGGTTTCATCTCTTGGAAACTTAAATTTTTAATTGTGCATATTAAAAACTGACTCAAGAACTCACCATTACAGATAATAATAATATGAATGTTGGGGATTAAGGCCATGAGCTGATAATATTCTTTTAAACTTTCTTTCCTAAAAGATTTAGTTCATTGATAGCTTTGGTTCACTATCAGTTCAAGGCTGAAATCTTCATAAAGTTAGTGCTAAAAGAGCTCTGTCTGGCTGCTCTATTAGGGAATAAAGCATTAGAAGATTGATTTTTAAGAGAGAGAGAGAGAGAGAGAGAGAGAGAGAGAGAGAGAAATTAGTCAAACACTAAACTAGCTGTATACAAGACAGCATTCCAGCCAATTTTAACTTATGGATATGAGAGTTGGGTTAGAAATAAAACAGTTGATTAAAGATTAGAAACCCCAGATATTAGAGATCTGAAAAAAATTAAGGTAGTGAACAAATGGAATCAATGGCAGCATGACATTGAAAAGGAAGACTTTAGGAAGAAACTTGAAGCTATAAGCATTAAGGAACTTGTGAGCAGAACTAATCTCAGATGATCACTTAAGCAGAATGGGAGAGGAAGCATCACCAAAACAGGTTGTTATTTGAAAAAAAAAAAAAAAAAAAACATTGAATGATGTTTAGAAGTGCCTTAAAAGACCAAATATAAAATCAGAAAATATTGTAGTTCTGATAGCAGATAACAAGCTCATTTGGAGGAAAATTGTTAATAGGAAGTTAGTAACAATTCTCCTGCATTTCCCACACTCAGTTTTATATCCCTTTTTACAGATAGGTACTAGGAGAGCTCTACTCCCATCATCCAGAATTAAACCTTTTGACAAGGCTTATGAATTATGTACAGCCCTATAAAACTTTTAATACCTCCATATCTGAGCATCCCGGTCGAATGTCATCTGCTCTAGCTCCCTTTACATATTTCAGGTTTCTGTAGTGATTTGGTATTTTTTTTAACTCAAGTAATAATACATACTACTGTATTCTTCACGAATATTTTCTACCATAGTTCTGTCATGTTTCAAAGTAATTACTCCAGACATCTAGAATATCTTTATCCAATTTATATGTCATATTTTATGTTTATATTATTCCTTCCTGCATTTCTAAGCTTTTACAAACTCCAAAACAGTTTCTTGCCTTCTATTATTATTATCAAAGTTTTTCCATGATATTTTATTTAGTTACTTTTATACAGGGCTTAGCATGCTCTTTATTTTTTTTTCTCTTCTCTTCAGTTTCCTCTGTATTTTTCTATACTTGAATCTTCACCACATGCCTTCCTGAATGAATGAATGAATCAATGCTTTGTTCTTGTTTTCAAACTCTCATTTTTTTCCCCAATAAAGTTTTTATATTTAAGTCTACAGTTTGCTTCTGAAACTGCTTGACTTTGTTTCTTTTTAAAAGCTTCTTACATTTTTTTTCCCTTTTCAATATGATATTCATTTTGATCCTGCTCAAAACTAAATGGTAATCACTTCTTATTAAAAATCATCATCTTTTCTGAACCAGCACGCAGGTAGTTAAAGGATATGCATATACAAGGGATTTGTTAAGTCAGCAGTTAAAATTGATGTATGTATATGAAGAGGACTTGACATAAAATCAGGTATAAGACAAGGAGCCAGATTCTGTCTCTACCATTAATTTCGTCTATAGAGTTATGTAACATTACAAAGTGGCATCAAACTTGATATAAAACTGGAAATATTAAACTCTGCTCTTTACTTTAATTAAAATTACATCATTTACACTCATGAATATATGCATGTAATTACTTCAGGACGCTTTAACTACATTGGATAACTGCTGTAACAAATATGGTAATGAAAAGATAAAATAAAATCTCTAAACATAAGCAAGAATGTTGAAAACATCATTTGCATTCTCAATTGGTGATTTTGTAGAACAGGTAAAACTTTTCAACTACTTAGGCATAACTTTTAATAAATAAGGAGAAAATTAACAAACAAAAATAGATAATAGAATAAACAAAGCTGATATGGATGAACCAGTTTAATAAACTTGTAAGAAAAGTTAGTCAAAACACTCAACTAGATGTATACAAAACAGTGTCAAACCAATTTTAATTTATGGATCTGAGAGTGGGGTTGAAAATAATCAAGACTAGAAGCAAAATATATCACAGTTCTGAGGAAAATTACGCAGGGTTAACTGATGGTACCAACAGCAGAATTATATTAAAAATTTCTTGATATTTTTAATATAATTTGAAATAGATATTAGAAAGAAACTTGACATTTCTGGAATTCAAGAATGTCAGAATAGAGCTAATCTAAGGTGCTATGGTCACTTAAACAGAGTTGGAGGGAAAGGATAGTAAAGCAAAGATTTGGTATAATTAATAGTACATTAGAAAAGTAAAATATAAGATCAGATCTGAAAAACAAATTAATTTGAAAGAAAACCATTGACATGAAGCTAATAATAATGTAACCTTAATTACGCAGAACAATCATGGATTCTGTACATCCCTTGAAGGTACATATCATCATAATCATCATCAAATTCCTGCCATGTACCCTCAAGGGGTGTACAGGATATGACAGTACTACATGAAAAAATTACATCATTACTAACTTCCTATCTACAATTTTCCTCCAAATCAGTCTGTTACTTGTCAAGATTCCAACATTATCAGATCTTATATTTCTATTGTCTAAGGCACTTTGCACCGTATCAGTCCACCTATATCTTGGTCTTCCTCTGGGTTGTTTTCCTGCCAACCTGGCAGAGAACTTTTGTTTTGCTAATCTTTTCTCTCCCATTCTATTTAAGTGACCATACCACCTGAGATTAGCTCTGCTAACACATTCCTGGATGCTGAAAATGTCAAG
The DNA here is from genome assembly GCF_054136105.1 of Typopeltis vanoorti. Lineage (NCBI taxonomy): Eukaryota > Metazoa > Arthropoda > Arachnida > Uropygi > Thelyphonidae > Typopeltis > Typopeltis vanoorti. The sequence continues at coordinate 79,055,382 of NC_143568.1, forward strand.
TTCTATCCTAATATCCTCATTTTTAATATGATATTGCCATTGATGCCATCTGTTCACGCCTATAATCTTTCTCAGGACTCTCATATCTGTGGTCTCTAGTCTTTCGTCAAGTGTTTTACTTCTGAGCCAGCTCTCAGATCCATAAGTTAAAACTGGTTTGAACACTGTCTTGTATACAGCTAATTTAGTGTTCCGACTAATTTCTCTCTTATTCCATATGAATTTATTCAATTGACTTCCCACCATACCAGCTTTGCTGATTCTGTTGTCTATTTCCATATTTCATTTACCATCTTCACTAAAAATCGTGCCTAAGTAGCTGAAATGTTTTACTTATTCCACAGGTTCTCCATTCACAACACAGGTGACATTTTCAATGATTCTGCCTATTTTCATTGTCTTTGTCTTTTTATTACTGACCTTCATACCATATCTATTACAACAGTTATTCAATTTAGTCAGAGAATCTTGCAGACTTTTAGCAGATTTAGAAGTATAACATCATCCACATAAAGCAAAGAGCTGACATTAATATCTCCAATTTTGATATCATGTTTAATACCACTTTCCTTCATTATATGATCCATATAGATAATTAACAGAAGGGATAATGTACATCCTTGTCTCACACCAGATTTAACATTAAACCATCTTCCTGTACTTCCTTCAATTCTAACTGCTGACTTACAACTCAAATAAAGACTAAGTATTGCTTGATATAATGTCCCATTGACACCATATAACTGTAGCATATTGAATAGCTTCTCTCTTGGCACCTTATCATATGCCTTTTCCAGATCTACAAAACTTAAATAGAGATCTCTTATATTCCCATGCTTTCTCGGCTATTTGTCGTAAAGTGAAGATCTGATCCTGCCAGCCTCTATTTGGCCTGAATCCAGCTTGTTCTTCATCCAGCTTTTCTTCCACAATTCTTCTCAATCGTTTCTCAAGTATACTTGCATAGATCTTGCCAGAAATACTTAGTAGGGAAATACTTCTGTAATTCTCACATTCAGTTTTATTTCCCTTTTTATATATGGGTACTTGAGAGCTCTACTCCAATCATCGGGAATTCGTCCCTCTGTCCAGGCTTTCTGAACTATGCAGTTCAGCCACTGTAAGACTTTTATACCACCATCAGCATTTCTGGTCGAATATCATCCACTCCTGCTGCATTCCACATTTTAAGCCTTTGATGGCTTTTTCTACTTCAAGTATGGATATGTATTCCTGACTGCATGCCTGGTCATGCAGTGTTTCATTTAGCAGTTTTTCAAAGTAATTACTCCATACTTCAAGGATATCTTTTTCTTCCGTTTTCATGTCACCTTTATCATCTCTAACTCCTTTTACAGCACTCTTTCCTCCATTCCTAAGCTTCTTCAACAACCTCCAGAATATTATGCCACCTTCTTGATATTTATTTTCTATATTCTTGCCAAAGTCCTCCCATGACTTTTGTTTAGCTAGTTTTACACAGTGTTTAGCATTCTTGCATTTGTCTCTGTATTCTCTAAGAGCACAAGCTGACTTATTTGCTAGGAACTTTTGATATGCTTTCTTCTTTTCCTTCACTGCCTCTTTAACTTCCTGTGTCCACCATGGAGTTCTACTTTTTCTATCCTTGCAGACAACTTCACCACATGCCTCTCTAGCTGAGTCAATCAGGGCTTTCTTTAAGGCTTGCCACTGAATCTCCAAGGTTAGATTCCTGTTCTCAAACTCTTTCATTTTTTCTTCAATAATCTTTGTGTATTTTAGTCTACAGTTCACATCTGAGAGCTGCTCAACTTTTATTCTCTTCAAAACTTTCTTACATGTAATTCTTTTCAATATGAAATTCGATTTTATCCTGCTCAAGACTAAATAGTGATCACTTCCAATTTCAAATCCTCTGTACACTCTGGTGTCCTGCACCAGGGAGAAAACATCACTATTAACAATAACATAGTCAATGAAACTTTTCTTATTCCTTGCTTCTTCTCTCCGTGTGAATTTGTGCACATTTTTATGTTGGAACATGGTGTTAGTAATAACCAGTCCATGTCCTGAGCAGAAATCCAACAAATATTTGCCATTATTATTAGCTTTGCTCTTTTCTCCACATTTTCCCAAAATATTTTTGTATGTCTGTCAATCATTTCCTATTCTGCTATTTAGATCCCCAACAAGGACCAACTTTTCCTTTTTCATTGTGTCAGTTGCTTTTTCTAAAGCATCAAAAAATTCCTCCACTTCTACCTTAGTAGAACCTTGTGTGGGACCATAGGCACAAATACATCTCATTGTCCAGTTCCCCATTCTCATATTTGCCCACATTACTCTACTTGAGACTGCCTGCCATTCAAGAAGATTAGCCTCGTATTTTGTGTTGAATACTATGGCTACTCCTTCTTTTCCTTGATTGTCATTGCCTGAATATAACATTTTGTATTTATTGCTCAGAAAGATCTCACCAGTTTTTGTCTTTTTTGTTTCAGTCACCCCTATTATGTCGATCTGGTACTTATCTAATTCCTCAACTAGCTCCATTTCTTTGCCATTCAGGCTTCTTATGTTGATAGTACCGATCTTTAACTCTGGTAATGTTGAGTTGGAGTGTGTTTTCAGATTTGTTCAGGTATGTATCAGGAAACGACAATGTAAGTTCATTATTACTGCCAGGAATTTGTTACTTTTCATTAAGCAAAAAGCATGAGATTAGTTGGAGATTATGACATTTATCGAGTTAACAATAAAGTGAAATATTGCAAGAAATGAAAACCTAATTTCTTGAATGCCAAAAAATTCACGTGATCAATGTGATGTTTATGCCAGGAAGAATTTGAAGTAAAAATTTTCATAATTATCTCAACGAGAAAGAGATCTCATTTTGTCTAAAGAGCTGAAAGTAAGAAGTTGTTGGGACAGGAGAACATTTTTTTTTAAAAGAAAGAATTTAAAAGAGGGCTTTCCTAGAGCTGGGATTGACAAGTTATCAGATCCCTGAAGAAGAATGGTTTGTTTATAAGAATTTGAGGATAGAAAGGACAAGAAGGGAGGGGGAAGTGCTGATGATAATAGTAGGGGAATTATGTCAACATAAAATAGACATGATAGAGGGAAATAGTAGCAATGGTTTTGAGGCAGTGTGGTGTGAAGTGGAGGTTGACAGGAAGAGATATTTAACTGTTATTATAGGTCAGGGAATGTAAAGGATGGTAATGAAGAAATGTATAAGCAACTTTAGTTAGTGAACAAGGAAAGGGTGATTTTAAATTATGGTAGTACAGACTGGAATGAAAAGATAGCATTTAGGAATAAGGAAAATGAATTTCTCAAGTTCTTGAGAGGCAACTATCTCAGGCAGTAAGAAAAGGAGGACATGCACGGATTGAGAATTTTAGATCTGATAATTTCACAGAGGATGTGATTGTCAATAGGGTTTCACATGGATTGTGTATAGCCATATAAAGAAATCTGTGAGGAAAGGATATATGTGGAAGTACAAAGCTGGTGATTATGACAAGTTTAGGAGACAGCTTTGATCTATAGCATGGAATGAGGAGTTGAGTGGTAAGGAAATAAATGCTGCTTGGGAACTGACAAAATCATAACAGCATCAATATGTGAATGCATTCCGAAGGTCAAAATGCTGAATAAGGTAGGTGTAAAATGGATGAACAAGGAGATTAAGCATGAAATCTGGAAGAAGAAGAAGAATGCACTTCGGAGGCAGCACGAGATGAACAACTGTAATAATCAGATGCAGGAAAAGTATACAGAGAAGGCAGGAGAGTGACTCATTTGTTAAGGACAACAAAAGTACAGTATGAGGAAATCAGGCCAAGAAATATCCTCATGAGTTTTTTTTTTTTTTTGATATATGGAAAGTAAAAGGAAGAATGATTATGGTAAGATGCTGTTAATGGATGAAAGTGGAAGATTATTGACTGATGCAGAAAACACAGCTGAAGTGTTCAATGAGCAGCTCAAGTGTAGAGAATGGAATGAAATGATGTCTTCCCAAGTTGTGAAGACATCAGATAATGGCAATGATGCAGAGGACATTAACTTGTAGAAATAAAGAGGTTCTGGTTCCATTGTATACGGCCTCGATCAGGCCTTGTATGGATTATTTTGCACAGATTTGGTTCCCTGGTTTTCATGGTGATGAGGATATGTTGGAAAGAAAGAGGGAATGCAATTTGAAGAGCCTTGTGAATAGGAAGAAGAGAGGAGACATGACTGAGACATTTAAGTTGGTAAAAGGTGTTTACTAGGTTAATGTGGTAGAAATAAACTAGAAGTATACAAAACAGTGTCAAACCAATTTTAATTTATGGATATGAGAGTGAGGTTGGAAATAATCATAGGGTTTCACATTTTTGTAGAATAAAGGAATGTAGAACAAGGGGACATACCTGGAAGTTGTATAAGGAATGTGTGAGCAGAGGCATAAGGTGCAGGTTCTTTGCACGCAGAACGGCTGATCAGTGGAATGCTCGACTGACATTGTGGTGAATGCAGATACATTGAATGAATTTAAAGCACAGTCTGATGGGCTTTGTGTGTGTGTGTGTGTAACAGTGTTTGCCTCCTGCAATGAGTCTTTAGACCCCATGGAAGTCTGGTGTTAATAAAAATAATTATTATTATAGGTATCCTGTTCATTTGCATAGATGAAATTATGCCAAGAAGGGAATAGGTAAAACAAAATAATTCTGCAATAAAATAGCATTAGATGTGATGAGTGGAGATAAAATTTGATCTGCCATCATATGCAGTGTGGAACTAGAAAAAAAATTAACTCAATTGCAGAAGCCTCATAAATAAACAAATATAAGATGTAAGTTCATTTAAATGGTTCCAGTACTAATTCCAGTGAGAGACTACAGTGAAATCACAAGCAATAAAGAGTCGCTTCTAGTTATATCAGTTGTCTAAAGTGTGAATGACATTAATAAGATTCCCTGTGATCAACAATATAGGCTGACTTATCCACCCATCATAAGACCAGGTAACAGAAAATGATCTTTCTTCCCCACAGTTTGTTTAGGTTTGCCATTTCCTTTAAACAACCATGAGACATCCTACCATTGGTCAGATTTAAACATGAATGTTTTGATGACCATGTCTCTTTTCATGGACATGATCCATAACAATAAGAACATTAAAATATGATAAATAATGGCTTTTTTCTTTGCGACTATTTTGAAGGCTACTATAGTATTGACAGAATCACATTTGCCTCACACTTCTACAGTTATAGAAACTATTGTTTAAACTGTATCCCTTTTGTTTTTGTGTTAGCTCTCAAGATAAATGCTGCATTCACTGAATATTATGGACCAGTAAATTTTCTTTATTAAATTTTCATATGTCCCTTCCATTTAATTCCTGAATAATGATTCAAAGAATCTAAACACTTATTATAAATGACAGCAGCATTATGAATAAAGAAGAAGAGTTTATGTTGTTAAAATAACTGGTAAGAACTAAATTTTCAGGTGTAAGTGAGATCCAGCTGACAGAGAAGAATAAACTGACTGAAATAGAATATGAACGGTAGCATTTTCAGGAAAGACAAATAAATAAATAAATAAAAAGGCTTCAAGGCTATATGGTGTGAAATTTTACCAAGGTAAACAAGATTTTTTTTTTTTCAATGCCAATCCTACCCACAAAAGGCTGTAAGCCAGAACTACATCACATCAGCCAATAGTACCATGGATGGGTATAAGTGCTGCTCTGAAGATCAAGCATAGAATTTTTTCAAGCTGCTTCAGGCATCCATTAAACATAGTTGTAATTTCCTACTGGGCAATGAAATTTATTAATCACCAAAAGACATTCACAAGCATTTATGTCCACTGTAATATTCAAATCTGTAACCCATTGGTCTGAGAGTGGATGCACGAAGTGCCCAGCCATTCAGGCTAGCATTTGGTGAACTGTTGCCTGGGGATGTTAGGGAGGGCAACTATGACATGGCCATAAAATTAGCAGGTATGCAAAGAGCTAACATCATCATAAGTAATCAACAGAAAGATATTACAGAAATAGGGAAACTTTGGATTGCTTAGGTACATTACTTAACAGAAAATGTAAGAGAAGGAATGAGTAATTTCATTTACTATTGATCATATCACAGAATGCAAGTAATCACAAATGAGGTATATTCAGAGAGAGACTATGGGGAAATGCACAGCAGGAGATTGTGAAAGGTCACTAATAGTAGTAGTTCTGTCATAATCCTCATGCTATATACTTTACAGTGAAATCTTTGAGACTTCCATTTATTTGAAACATGTACACCAGAATAAATAACTTTATCAATCATTATTCACAGATATTTTAATTTATGTCAAAAAAGATTTTCACTGTCTAGTTGTATTCACTTTCTATTATTGTTCTTCTATCCACACTCAATATGTTTTACAATGCACAAAATATCTGTAAATGAATTGATTAATAAAGTTATTTAATATGGTATATGTGTTTAGCCGGCCTGGTTGGCCGAGTGGTTAGCGTATCCGCTATCCAGCCAACAGGTTCAAATCCAGCATAGGCATGGATGTTGTGATCGTCTTCCACCTTCATACATTCCTTCACCCAAGAATAGATATACTCTCCCAATATGGACTGGATCACCATGGGAGCAGTAGACCCAAACCTCCTGCAATGGGAGAGGCTTTCACCCTACAGTGGGTAGAAAAATAGGCTGTTCATCATCATGTGTTTAAATAAACACCATATTGTAAATACCATTTTCCTAGTACATTACTCTTCAGTATGAGTCTGTATTGAAGAGTAGTGTACTAGGAAAATTGTATTTGAAACAAGGTAAGCTCTATGAATGATCTCTCTTTTTTTTTTTTTTAAAAAAATGCAAATGCACTAGATTAGGACATACTTTCAGTAGGATTAAAGAACCTATTAAATCCCTGTCTTAACAACTTCTCTAAATTAACTTCAATGTTATCCAGCCTGCAGAGGGCACTTCATTGGGACATTAGTTCCTTTACAATTATAATTTGAATTGTTTCCTTAATATTCTAAATGGTGTATGTCCACAAAGCTGTAATTTGTGCTCTGGTGATGCTGGTTAGAAAACTAATGAAATATTAGCAAGTTCAATAAACTGATTATCACAAGAGCAGATAAGATAATACTGCTATTGTTTTGGACTGTAAAAAGCTTGATCAAAAAATGAATTTGTTCTTAAGAGACCAAAATACTAATGGAGTGAACAGATATCATCAATGGCAGTATCATATTAAAAATGAGGATATTAGGAAAGAATTAACATTGTTAGTATTCAGGACAATGAGACTTATTTGTGCCTATGGTCCCACAGAAGGTTCTACTAAGGTAGAAGTGGAGGAATTTTTTGAGGCTTTAGAAAAAGCAACTGACACAATGAAAAAGGAAAAGTTGGTCCTTGTTGGGGATCTAAATAGTAGAGTAGGAAATGATTGTGAGACATACAAAAATATTTTGGGAAAATTTGGAGAAAAGAGCAACGCTAATAATAATGGCAAATATCTGTTGGATTTCTGCTCAGGACATGGACTGGTTATTACTAACACCATGTTCCAACATAAAAATGTGCACAAATTCACATGGAGAGAAGAGGCTAGGAATAAGAAAAGTCTCATTGACTATGTTATTGTTGATAGTGATGTTTTCTCCCTGGTGCAGGACACCAGAGTGTACAGAGGATTTAAAATTGGAAGTGATCACTATTTAGTCTTGAGCAGGATAAAATTGAATTTCATATTGAAAAGAATAACATGTAAGAAAGTTTTAAAGCGAATAAAAGTTGAGCAGCTCTCAGATGTAAACTGTAGACTAAAATACAGAAATATTATTGAAAAGAAAATGAAAGAGTTTGAGAACAGGAATCAAACCTTGGAGATTCAGTGGCAAACTCTGAAGGAAACATTGATTGATTCTGCCAGAGAGGCATGTAGTGAGGTTGTGTGCAAAGATAAAAAAATCAGAACTCCCTGGTGGACACAGGAAGTTAAAGAGGCAGTGAAGGAAAAGAAGAAAGCATATCAAAAGTTCCTGGCAAATAAGTCAGCTTTTACTCTTACAGAATACAGAGACAAATGTAAGAAAGCTAAACAGTGTGTAAAACTAGCTAAACAAAAGTCATGGGAGGACTTTGGCAAGAATATAGAAAATAAATATCAAGAAGGTGGCAAAATATTCTGGAGGTTGTTGAAGAAGCTTAGGAATGGAGGAAAGAGTGCTGTAAAAGGAATTAGAGATGATAAAGGTGAAATGAAAACAGGAGAAAAAGATATCCTTTAATATGGAGTAATTATTTTGAAAAACTGCTAAATGAAACACTGCATGACCAGGCATGCAGTCAGGAATACATATCCATACTTGAAGTAGAAAAAGCCATCAAAGGCTTGAAATGTGGAAAGGCAGCAGGAGTAGATGATATTCGACCAGAAATGCTGAAGTATGGTGGTATAAGAGTCTTACAGTGGCTGCACTGCATAGTTCAGAAAGCCTGGACAGAGGGACGAATTCCCGATGATTGGAGTAGAGCTCTCATAGTACCCATATATAAAAAGGGAAATAAAACTGAATGTGAGAATTACAGAGGTATTTCCCTACTGAGTGTTCCTGGCAAGATCTATGCAAGTATACTTGAGAAACGGTTGAGAAGAATTGTGGAAGAAAAGCTTGGTGAAGAACAAGCTGGATTCAGGCCAAATAGAGGCTGTCAGGATCAGATCTTCACTTTACGACAAATAGTCGAGAAAGCATGGGAATATAACAAAGATCTGTATTTAAGTTTTGTCGATTTGGAAAAGGCATATGACAAGGTGCCAAGAGAGAAGCTATTCAATACGCTGCAGTTATATGGTGTCAATGGGGCATTATATCAAGCAATACTTAGTCTTTATTTGAGTTGTGAGTCAGCAGTTAGAATTGAAGGAAGTACAGGAAGATGGTTTAATGTTAAATCTGGTGTGAGACAAGGATGTACATTATCCCCTCTGTTATTCATTATCTATATGGATCACATTATGAAGGAATGTAGTATTAAACCTGATATCAAAATTGGAGATGTTAATGTCAGCTCTTTGCTTTATGCGGATGATGTTATACTTCTAAATAAATCCGCTACAAGTCTGCAAGATTCTCTGACTAAATTGAATAGCTGTTGTAATAGACATGGTATGAAGGTCAGCAATAAAAAGACAAAGACAATGAAAATAGGCAGAATCATTGAAAATGTCAACTGTGTTGTGAATGGAGAACCTGTGGAACAAGTAAAACATTTCAGCTACTTAGGCACAATTTTTACTGAAGATGGTAAACTAAATATAGAAATAGACAACAGAATCAGCAAAGCTGGCATTGTGGGAAGTCAATTGAATAAATTCATATGGAATAAGAAAGAAATTAGTCGGAACACTAAATTAGCTGTATACAAGACTGTGTTCAAACCAATTTTAACTTATGGATCTGAGAGCTGGGTCAGAAGTAAAACACTTGACCAAAGACTAGAGACTGCAGATATGAGAGTCCTGAGAAAGATTAGAGGCGTGAACAGATGGCATCAATGGCAATATCATATTAAAAATGAGGATATTAGGAAAGAACTTGACATTGTCAGCATCCAGGAATGCGTTAGCAGAGCTAATCTCAGATGGTATGGTCACTTAAATAGAATGGGAGAGGAAAGATTAGCAAAACAAGTGTTCTCTGCCAGGTTGGCAGGAAAACGACCCAGAGGAAGACCAAGATATAGGTGGATTGATACGGCACAAAGTGCCTTAGACGATAGAAATATAAGATCTGATAATGTTGGAGTCTTGACAAGTAACAGACTGATTTGGAGGAAAATTGTAGATAGGAAGTTAGTAATGATGTAATTTTTTCATGTAGTACTGTCATATCCTGTACACCCCTTGAGGGTAAATGGCAGGAATTTGATGATGATGACTATTCAGGAAACGTGTTAGCAGAGCTAATCTCAGGTGGCTGGGTTACATAATGGAATGGGAGAGGAGAATCTAACAGATAAGCTTAGGCGTTGCTGGTTATTCATGACTTATTTTTCACGGTATTAACAACACCACAAACACTTTTATCAACCAGGATGTTTTATTAACGCTAATATTTCGCTGATTTCCAACTCAGCATCATCAGAGCACAACACACATGTAAACGCGACAGTGAGTGAGTGAAACAATATAATTGCAGAAAGACAAAAGATCTAAAGTCCTATTTTTTGGCGTCCTGTAACGGGGAGAAAAAAAAAAAAAAAAAAAAAAAAAAAAAAAAGGCAGCAGTTATCCAGGAGTTTTTCTTAGGATAACCGTCTCCCAAATTTTTGGCAAATTAATGCAACCATATTTGTTAAGGTTGGGAGAATTCTTCAAAGCCATTGCTGACTCAAAAAATAGTCTTTCAGATCTATAACGACTCCTAAATAGCACATTCGTTTTCCTCCATCTAATCCTGTGTGAAGGAGTGTCTAAAGCGTGGTCTGCCAGTCCCGACTTGCCATAATAATAGTAGCGAATGTATCTTTCATGTTCTTCCAGGCGGATGTTCACTGATCTTCCTGTTTGCCCATAATAGGCCAAGTCACAGTCACATGGAACTTCATACACTCCTGGGTGTGCTAAAGGGTGAAGTTTATCCTTTGGTGAGCGGATCAGAGTAGACAGCTTGAAATGAGGCATGAAGGTGGTGCGAAGGCCATGTTTCAACAATACTTTGGCTATCTTTTCCGATGTACCTCTGATATAGGGAATAGAAATGGTCATGTTGTATTCTTGTGTATGAGGGGGGGGGGGAGGGCAGAGTAATGGGCCTATGTAGTATTTTTTCTATTTTGTAGGGATTGTAGCCGTTGGCTAAGAACGTATGGCGCAGGTACTGGAGTTCAGTGGTCAGAGCTGTAACGTTAGAACAAATGGCTCTGGCTCTGTGTGTAAGTGTTTTTAAAATGCCGTACTGTTGGACTGGATGATGATGTGATTGTTTATGTAGGTATCTTCCTGTGTGTGTAGGTTTCCTGTAAATAGAAAAAGATAGTGATCCATCTGAAAGGCGGGTGACTAATGTGTCAAGAAATGGTAAACAGTTATTTGATTCTTTTTCTACTGTGAAGTGAATTTTAGGGTGTTGGCTGTTTAGGTAGGTGACAAAAGCATCCAAAGTGTCTTGTCCATGGGGCCAGACAGTATGGTTGCGCTATGTAGATGATGTGTTTGCCATTTGGCGCCATGGACAAGACACTTTGGATGCTTTTGTCACCTACCTAAACAGCCAACACCCTAAAATTCACTTCACAGTAGAAAAAGAATCAAATAACTGTTTACCATTTCTTGACACATTAGTCACCCGCCTTTCAGATGGATCACTATCTTTTTCTATTTACAGGAAACCTACATACACAGGAAGATACCTACATAAACAATCACATCATCATCCAGTCCAACAGTACGGCATTTTAAAAACACTTACACACAGAGCCAGAGCCATTTGTTCTAACGATACAGCTCTGACCACTGAACTCCAGTACCTGCGCCATACGTTCTTAGCCAACGGCTACAATCCCTACAAAATAGAAAAAATACTACATAGGCCCATTACTCTGCCCCCCCCTAATACACAAGAATACAACATGACCATTTCTATTCCCTATTTCAGAGGTACATCGGAAAAGATAGCCAAAGTATTGTTGAAACATGGACTTCGCACCACCTTCAAGCCTCATGTCAAGCTGTCTACTCTGATTAGCTCACCAAAGGATAAACTTCACCCTTTAGCACACCCAGGAGTGTATGAAGTTCCATGTGACTGTGACTTGGCCTATTATGGGCAAACAGGAAGATCAGTGAACATCCGCCTGGAAGAACATGAAAGATACATTCGCTACTATTATTATGGCAAGTCGGGACTGGCAGACCACGCTTTGGCCACTCCTTCACACAGGATTAGATGGAGGAAAACGAATGTGCTATTTAGGAGTCGTTATAGATCTGAAAGACTATTTTTTGAGTCAGCAATGGCTTTGAAGAATTCTCCCAACCTTAACAAATATGGTTGCATTAATTTGCCAAAAATTTGGGAGACGGTTATCCTAAGAAAAACTCCTGGATAACTGCTGCCTTTTTTTTTTTTTTTCCCGTTAGAGGGCGCCAAAAAATAGGACTTTAGATCTTTTGTCTTTCTGCAATTATATTGTTTCACTCACTCACTGTCGCGTTTACATGTGTGTTGTGCTCTGATGATGCTGAGTTGAAAATCAGCGAAATATTAGCGTTAATAAAACATCCTGGTTGATAAAAGTGTTTGTGGTGTTGTTAATACCATGAAAAATAAGTCATGGGAGAGGAGAAGTTAGAAAACCAAGTATATTTTGATATGATGGCAAAAAAAAGACCCAGAGGAAGGCCAAAATCTAGGTAAGTTGATACAGTAAGATGTGATCTGATAATATCGGAAGATAACAGATCAATTTGGAAGAAAATTGTTCATAGGAAGTTAGTAATGATATAACCTTTTCATGTAGTAGTAGTACTATCATAATATCCTTTATACTCCCTTAAGGGTATAATGGAATTTGATGATGATGGGATGTTGGTCTTTTAACAACAACACTTTAACATAAAATTTAAAACTCCACTACAGACAAACTTTCATTCCTTTTCCTTGATATAAAAACTAACCATATTTTCTGGAAAACTAAAAATCTCTGAACAGGCATCACTAAACCTCTGAGTGCATGCTCAGTCTTATTGATGATGAGCATGCATTAGACAGGGAACTCTAGTTCATTATTAACACCTTCCTGCAAATACAGGTATGAAAAAAAATCATCTTAAGCCTTCTTTCTAATCAACAGACTTAATACACATCTAAGAAAGGAAATCAGATGAAATATTTATCTTCCTTCTTATTAGCTCCACACTATTAAACTAGTGAGAATGTTCAAAGGGCATCAAATCAAAACATAGTTTAGTCCCTTCATCAAAGTACAATTTTTACTTTGCTTTTGTAAACCTGAAATGGTTTACCAATATATAGCAGGATTTATCACTCATAGTGCACCTACAATACACCATATTATATGCAGAGTGAAAAAGCTACTGAACAACTGTTCAATAGATTTTTGAATAACACATGCAGACTTAAAGAAATGTACTACCTTATGCCAAAAAAAATAAAAAAAAGTAATCTAGAATACTTCCAAAATCTAATACCGCTACTAAGAAACAGAAAGATTAAAAAAAAAAAAAACCTTAGTATTAACAGTGATGACATGAACTAAAAGTTTTAATATGACTGCAATGAAGTAATAATGATTCAATCAATCCTCAAGAAAAAGTATACGTCTGTGTGCAACAACAAGGATAATGTATAAAGCTATTTTAAATGACCAGAATACTGCCTAATAACATTTGATAACATCAGGTGTATGTGTGCTCATTTCTATAAACAGCTTCTTGTGCAGTTTTGCACACCTGAAGAAGACAATTATGATCAGAATGAAACGATAGTAACTGAGATTATATAAATGTATATACTAGTATATTTTATTGTTGCTTCCTTCTGGCTTTAATCACAAACTATTTATCATTCTCTTTCATATATATATATACAGGGTGTTCGGGATAAATTTGACATATTTATAATTAATTATATTTTTCCGTAAGTTACATGTATTAACACACACTTCTCTTCATTTAAAAGGTTGGACCCTTCTTCATTCATATACAAGATGTCAGAAAGGATGGATAGCTGGAACCCACCTGAATCATGGAAGAGAATAACTTGTATCATGATGATTCGTGCCGGCCATCAAAATAAGGATATTTCGACTGCTGCCCAATGCTCCCTGAATACAGTAAAAACAATCAGGCATGAACTAGAGACTTGCAATGGTGACTACGAGGATGTAGCAAGAAGAAAGATCCCTAGCAGACGATCTGATTGCGTTCGTACAGCAGAATTCCTCGCAAATCTGCAGGAACAGGTGTTGAAGAACCCTGGCATTGGAATTCGGGCTTTGTCACGTGAAATGAATGTTGCAGCCTCTACTATGAAGCTTGCACTCAATGAAGACCTCCGCTACTACTCATACAAGCGCCGCAAAGGTCAGCTGCTTACAGAAAAGGCCCGTGAAAAACGTTTGATAAACGCGAAGAAACTTCTAAGCAGAGTGAAACATCCTGCGGAACCACAAACAATCTGGTTCTTTTCCGATGAGAAAAACTTTTGCCAGGATCAAAAACACAACACGCAGAATAACAGATGGCTTGCATACAGTACAAAGGACATTCCTCGTGTAATGCAGACTAAATTTCCCCAAACTGTGATGGTTTTCAGATGTGTATCCTCTGAAGGCAATGTGATGCCTCTGCATTTTTTCCAAGAGGGCCTCAGGTTGACTTCAGATGGCTACGTGGAGTTGCTAAACACTGTAGTCAAGCCCTGGATAACAAGGGTAGCCAATGGTAGGCCGTATGTATGGCAGCAGGATTCGGCCCCTTGCCACACCTCTGGGAAAAGTCAAAAATGGTTGTCTGAAAATTTCTACGACTTCACCAGTCCAAATGTTTGGCCTCCAAACTCCCCAGACCTTAACCCCATGGATTATTTTGTATGGGGCGCAGTTGAAAAAGACACCAATCGCACTTCCAGTAATACAAAAGCCCAGTTAATGGATAAAATTAAAACAGTTTTTGCGGCCCTTCCCAGGGAGACTGTAGCATCAGCTTGTTCGAGGTTCCGAAGCAGGATTGAAGCTGTGATCGATGCTAATGGTGGTTATTTTGAGTAAATCTTGTTGATAGTATTGTAATTAACTCTGCCTGTAATGTTTTTTGTCAATTCATTAAATTTAATAGATACAAAGAAGATTTTCTTTTTCCTTACGAAACTGTCAAATTTATCCCGAACACCCTGTATATATATATATATATATATATATATACACACATACGCACATATATGTATCTAATGTATACTTATTTAGAGCAGTTAACAAACAAATTTGTGAATAACTGTAAATAAACACATTATTAATTTATAGCATGTGCATCATGACATGTTTTACAGCCTAGATTAAAACTCAGATAGCTTATTCTCCTTTGTAGAATACACTTGTGGTTATATATAATAAAAGTCATTGAGAAATTGAGCTCCATAAATAAATTTTAATGAAAAAAAAAATGTTTAAATGCTTCTATTACATATACTATAAGTACTGTATACTGTTACGAGGATTGTTTGAAAGATTTGGTAAAAAAATAAGTTAAACACATTTTTTTTTGGAAAAAATCACCTTTATTTCTCAACATAGTCTCGATCAAGGTCTACACATTTGGTTCAGCGAGTTTCCAATTTTTTCATCCCATCTAAAAATAGTCATTGATATCCTTGATGACATCTTCGTTTGAAGAAAATGTTTTCCCACTGAGCCAAATTTTTAAGTTTGGCTCAGTGGGCTCACAAGGAGCCAAGTCCAGAGAAGATGTGGTGGATGTGGAACCAATTCAAACCTCAATTCGTGCAATTTAGCCATTGCGATGGTCGATGTGTGGGATGGTGCATTGTCTGGATGAAAGAGCACTTTTCTGTGTGCCAATCTTGGCTGTTTTTTCCTTCAGTTCTTCTTTTAAACGATCTAACAATGACGCATAATAGACTCCTGTTATTGTCTTACCCTTTTCCAAATCGTCTATCATGATAATTCCTTGGGAATACCAAAAATCAGTGGCCATCACTTTCCCAACTGACAAAACAGTCTTTGCTTTTTTCAGTACTCTTTCACTGGGCATTATCCACTATTTTGACTGCAGCTTGGACTCAGGTGTGTGTGTGTGTAGTGGTGGATCCAAGTTTCGTTTACAGTCACGAATCGATGTGAAAAATCATGTGAATTGCGATTAAACATCGCCAAACATTGTGTTGAAATGTCTTTCGCATGCATTTTTGATCAACAGTCAATAATCACGTCACCCATCATGTGCACAGCTTTTTCATGCAGGATATTATACACCCATTCAGTTGAGATGCCTACAATCTCATGCATTTTCACTCTGCAGTCTTTCTTAACGATACCATGGATTTCGTCGATCATTTCCTCTGTAGTGACCTCAGTCAGGCGTACGGAGTGCGCTTCATCTTCGATGGACTTATGACCATGTTTTAACTCATTTATTGAAAAATAAATAGTCTATAATGCTGGTGCAGAGTCCCCAATGAACTGCATCTAACTCGGCTTTGATCTGCGTGGTCGTCCACTTCTTCAAATAAAAGTGTTTTATCAGTGCTGAAACTCGTTTTTCTCCATTTTTATGAAAAATGCAAACACGGTCATTTTAAATGTTTGCCAAATGAGAACTAAGTGTCGCACGTGGCTAAAATTTTGCCAGGGGTCATGAAAAAGATGATACATGCTGACACTGGTATGAATGAATGAATGAATGGTGTCGCTACCTATTGGAAATTTACCAAACTTTTCAAACAACCCTCGTATACATATTGCTTATTTATGCAAGAATATACAAATGAATGTGTTTTCACATATTTAATTTGTATATCAGAGTTAGCAAATAACAGATCTTTAATTTTCTCTTCTTTAAAACACAGATGACATTTTAAAAATAAAAAACTAAATGAAGATAGATCCTCTTAGGTTTTTTTTTTTTTTTTTTTTTTTTTTTAAATTCTGCTTCTATAAATAAATTACAAATACATACTAGCTTTTAATTTGGAAACCTTGAATATTGCACTTGGTTTGTTATTTGAAATATGTCCAAGAAACTGCCAAGATGGAGGTGATGTTGGATCAGGCCAGCTGAAATAGACTGGTAAAAGTAGTGAAAATGATAAGTATATTTATTAGTTAAAAAATATTTTACCATAAAAGCAAAAATTTAATAAAAAATTATGAATAACACTAATAAAAGAAATATTTATTTTGTATAATTGTCCAAAATTCAACATTCAATTAATGGCAAAGCCAGAAATTATAAAGGAAGTACATACTTAATACAGCATTCACATAATACAATACATTCATTCAATCTTCTCTAGTGCCAATGACTTTATACATGCAGCAATGAAGTGACATCCTTCATTCATCTTCCCAAAGCAGCAAACCTATTCAAATCCTCATACCATGTCATGACATTCGATGTGATTGAAAGATCATGTTGTCATATTGCATCATATTCCATGACATCAAATAAGAGCTTGCTGACATTCCCATTTTAGTAAATCAGCAACGAAGTGAATATTTCCTCTCAAGGCCTGAACAATAATTGTCAAGAGACAAATTAAACAGCAGCCCCAGAACAAAATCCTCTGGTATCTCACTTGTCACCTTTCTCTTTCTAGACATTGCATCTCCCCCTACACAAATCACAGGCACCTATCCTATCAGCCAACCATCCTCATTCTCCTCAACTTTAAAAGTAGTTTGTCATGCAGTAATTTACCAAACACCTTTGTAATATAAAAAAAAAAAAAATACTCTATTAGCACCTACTCTGTCAAATACGCTTGTGGCTGTATAGCCAGAGATTTCTATGGAGCTGAATCCAGAGCCAGCATAAAAAATAAAAAAAAAACTTTTTCTTATTTTTTTATTATTTAATGTCTAAACTAGTGAGTGGCTTTTAATAATGCATATTTTATTTGTTCAGATATGTCTGGTGGCTGCATTGCACCTCCAACTCAAGCCAGTGTAGAGCATTTATTTTCTGAACTAAAAATCATTAAATCAGATTTCAGAGAATCAAAGAAAGAGGACTTGCTTAAGGCAATCTTGTTCTTAAGAACAAACTGCTATATATATTAAAAATTTGAAATTTAGTTTTTATCATCATCATCAAATTCCTGCCATGTACCCTCAAGGGGTGTACAGGATATGATAGTACTACGTGAAAAAAAATTACATCATTACTAACTTCCTATCTACAATTTTCCTCCAAATCAGTCTGTTACTTGTCAAAACTCCAACATTATCAGATCTTATATTTCTATCGTCTAAGGCACTTTGTACCATATCAATCCACCTATATCTTGGTCTTCCTCTGGGTCGCTTTCTTGCCAACCTGGCAGAGAACACTTGTTTTGCTAATCTTTCCTCACCCATTCTGTTTAAGTGACCATACCACCTGAGATTAGCTCTGCTAATGCATTCATGGATGCTGACAACATCAAGTTCTTTCCTAATATTCTCGTTTTTAATATGATATTGCCATTGATGCCATCAGTTCATGCCTCTAATCTTTCTCAGGACTCTCATATCTGCAGTCTCTAGTCTTTGGTCAAGTGTTTTACTTCTGACCCAGCTCTCAGATCCATAAGTTAAAACTAGTTTGAACACTGTCTTGTATACAGCTAATTTAGTGTTGTTGGATTGTGAGAGTGGAATTTTATGAACTCCTATCTTATCACAATCTAAGATGCGTTTCCAAACAAAAAAGGGAGATAAATACAGTAAATTGCCTCTAAGTGTAAAATAAGTATTATGTGTATATATATATATATATATATATATATATATATATATTAAGCATGTTCTGTTATGAAAAGTTAAATAAGTATGTATTTTGTGCCATTCACGAATGTGGTTAAATTAATATCGAAAGCGTAAAACATTCTGTTTTATACATGTTATCTTACAGAGCATTGTAAAATAACATGTATAAAAGAATATTATGAAATGTAAGCACAAATTCAACAGTTGGGGGGGGGGGGGTGAAGTCCAAAGGTCACGGAGCAGTAATGCAAGGAAGCAGCTCGCCCTAAGCAAACAACGTGACATCAGCGTACGTGAGATAGTGGGGGAGAGGACGGACGCCGTGACGTAATAGGATGTGAGAGTTGGCTGGACATCAAAAAGGGCGAGAAACGCCAAGAAGAAAAGAGAGTAATATAAGGGTCATGCAACCCTGAAACAGGGCTTTTTGTTCCTGGATCTCCTGTGCGTTCATCTCTCGTGGTAGAGGGCGGCAGTGCCTCCGTACCAGAGGATCCCAATAGGCAATCACGGGTCTCGGCGGCTGTGTTCTCTGCGGAAAAAGCAAGTCTGGCTGTCCACAGAAGGCCAATTTCCTGTGAATCAAGGATGCAATAAAGAACCATAGGGGAAGATAAGTAGACCTTGCTTGTGTTTCAGTGAATATGAATGAAAGATTTGTGCCACGTTGATATGTTATGGAAAAGGAACATTAATGATATAGAATAAGATTGTATTGCTATCACGTTAGAAAGCTATTGAATTTAACTTTACTGTCTGTCGCTGTGTTAAAGTTCACTTTTATATTGAATGAAGTTACGGATATGTTAGAGTAAAGAATTGATAAATTATAAAGAGATTGTGAAAGATATGAATGTTATCTTGTGTAGTCTGACAGAACTACGGAGTTTTAGAATGACTGTGATAATAGTACATGACTAATGCATTAGAGAGTGTTAATATAATTCTTACTTTAGAAAGCTACTGCATAATATGTTATAAGTATAATAGTAATGTTTGAATATTTTATACTTTGTCTGGAACTCCCTTAAGATGGGATTTAAACTAATGTTATTAAGTGTATCATCTTTTGATATATAATAAACCTTGCTTTTGATTCTAACAAAGACTTTCTGTGATTTCTGGAACCCGATGCACCTCTTATAAAATATTACGAACCTATGCGGGATATTAGAAAAGAATAAATTTTGGCCCCGTCTGCAGAGTTGATAGGTATCATTAAGTACTGTCCTGAGATTACCTCTTGGTTGTTAGTATTAATAATCTAATAGTGCTAAGTGGCACAGCGAAACAAATTTCTTGGCGTTTTACCAGAGGTAAATCTCAGACACTCTGATACTCTGGTACTGCCTCGATATCGAGGAAATTCCATTGTCCCTCAGAGGTACCACGTGTTACCCGAGTGAGTGTATAACGGAGATATAGCACAAAGGTTGAAAATAGTTGTAATAAGAAAAAGGCGACACAACAGTGTTCCGACTAATTTCTCTCTTATTCCATGTGAATTTATTCAATTGATTTCCTACCATACCAGCTTTGTTGATTCTGTTGTCTATTTCTATATTTAATTTACCATCTTCACTAAAAATCGTGTCTAAGTAGCTGAAATGTTTTACTTGTTCCACAGGTTCTCCATTCACAACACAGTTAACATTTTCAATGATTCTGCCTATTTTCATTGTCTTTGTCTTTTTATTACTGACCTTCATACCATATCTATTAGAACAGTTATTCAATTTAGTCAGAGAATCTTGCAGACTTGTAGCAGATTTATTTAGAAGTATAACATCGTCAGGAAAAAGCAAAGAGCAGACATTAGCATCTCCAATTTTTATATCATGTTTAATACCACTTTTCTTCATAATGTGATCCATATAGATAATGAATAACAGAGGGGATAACATACATCCTTGTCTCACACCAGATTTAACATTAAACCATCTTCATGTACTTCCTTCAATTCTAACTGCTGACTTACAACTCAAATAAAGACTAAGTATTGCTTGATATAATGCCCCATTGACACCATATAACTGCAGCATATTGAATAGCTTCTCTCTTGGCACCTTATCATATGCCTTTTCCAGATCTCTTTTTAAGAGATCGCCGTTATATTCCCATGATTTCTCCACTATTTGTCGTAAAGTGAAGATCTGATCCTGACAGCCTATATTTGGCCGGAATCCAGCTTGTTCTTCACCAAGCTTTTCTTCTACAATTCTTCTCAACCGTTTCTGAAGTATATTTACATATATCTTACCAGGAACACTCAGTAGGGAAATACCTCTGTAATTCTCACATTCAGTCTTATTTCCCTTTTTATATATGGGTGCTATTAGAGCTCTACTCCAATCATCGGGAATTCGTCCCTCTGTCCAGCATTCTGAACTATGCAGTGCAGCCACTGTAAGACTTTTATACCACCATACTTCAGCATTTCTGGTTGAATATCATCTACTCCTGCTGCCTTTCCACATTTCATGCCTTTGATGGCTTTTTCTACTTCAAGTATGGATATGTATTACTGACTGCATGCCTGGTCAGTGTTTTTTTTACCACAGTGCTGTCATCATTGCTTGTTTCATTTAGCAGTGTTTTTCAAAGTAATTACTCCATACTTCAAGGATATCTTTTTCTCATGTTTTCATGTCACCTTTATCATCTCTAACTCCTTTTACAGCATTCTTTCCTCCATTCCTAAGCTTCTTCAACAACCTCCAGAATATTTTGCCACCTTCTTGATATTTATTTTCTATGTTCTTGTCAAAGTCCTGCCATGACTTTTTTTGTTTAGCTAGTTTTACACAGTGTTTAGTTTCTTATATTTGTCTCTGTATTCTCTAAGAGCACAAGCTGACTTATTTGCCAGGAACTTTTGATAAGCTTTCTTTTTTTCCTTCACTGCAAGCAAATTAAAATGAATTTGTATGTTTTAATATGGCAAATATAAGTCACTTTTTTTTATAATGCAATAAGTTGTTTTCAGTTCATAATTCATTCATTGTTGTTATTTTTGTTCCTTTTCTTCATTAAGCTAACGGTCAAATTAACTGTGTGCTTGAGGTCAGTACAGCAAGAAAAAGACCAGGAGAAGACAAAATTTTAGGATAATTAAACTGGCAATGGTTTACAAAATCTGGCAATAATGAAGACCTGACAAATAACAGCTTGAATTTGAAGAAAATTGTTGTTAGCCTGGTTGACCAAATAGATAGTGCACATACAGGATGATCCAAAAGTCATGCATATCAAAGTTGAAGCTGAGCTGCATCAAAGTGTTTCTTCAAATTCTAATTATTCCTTTCACCTATAGATGGCTTGGTTTGGCTTACTTTTATTTGGCACAAAATAACAAAGGTCATACTGCACTACAGTAAAGGTTACAGCTATACATAAACAGTCAAATAAAACTGTAAACAATATGCATGTACAAAAATTAAGTCCCAAAATGCTGCAACTACATATTAACACAATTACTGCAGAGGTCACAGCAACACACAAGGTCAAAAGTTACAGCAGTACATAAATAGTCAACAGTACGAATTAACCCTGTGGAGGTCGCGGTTGAAAAAACTGCAGCGTAGGTTGCATTATCTGATGCATTTTAGCACATACATTCATTACTATAGTTCGCCCACCGATTAGAGGTCCCTCGACACTTCTGCGCATGTCAGAAAAAAGGAGAATCCATTCCAATAATAGGGTAATCAATCTGTCTTCTGGGATGTGTTTGTTTATTATTACAGGTCGGAAAATTTAGCTTTTCTTTTACGAACATTGTAGTTTTTAAAGTGTAACTATTTTGCTTGTATAACAGTTGGAAAAATGTATGTAAAGTATTAACAAAATTAAAAAAGGTATAGCATAAAACAAAAATTTAACTAAGTTTATTTTTAAGAAAGTTTTCTACAAAATAAAAATAATTATACAGAAAAACAGAAATTTTTTCAAGTGAACTTAGATATTCTAAACTTACATTTGAGAGAAATGAGACACTTTAATGTCCTAAACCGATTAATTATTTACCTCTTGTTGTGACTCTTTTAACAAACCCATGCAAAAAAAGGTTGGAAAAAAATATCATTATCAAATCCTTTTAACCTTCATAGTCATCTGAATCTGTGTCCAAATCGCCATCACTTTCACTTAAACTGATCACCAAAGGTTTGCGTAATTCTTCGATAATTCCGTCTCTGTCCCAATACTTATTTTCCTATGAGGTGACCTGAAAGCAATATTTTCCCCAGTTTTGAACTGTAATACTTTCAATTGCCTGTTCTGAAAGCTTAAAAAGTTTCGACATGTCAATATCTCCGGTTATGTTGCGATGGCGAATGAAACGTTTCACTTCTGCCCAAACATACTCAATAGTATTAATATCGCTATGATATGGTGGTAGCCTCAAAGCTAGAAATCCATGTTCTTTGAGCATCGTGTCGAATTTAAATAGTTTAGTTGTGGGCGAGTTTCTTTTGATCAAATTAAGCAATTCAATTTTTCGCATATCTGGAGAATGAGAAATGTTATTTGCAGAGAGTCAACCCATAAGAACTTGCTTCTTATTAGACCAATTTGGAACTTTGTTTGATCGAATAGATTGATATGAAGCGCTATCAATTATAACAGCAGCATTTTTAGGAAGGTTTGGAATCAGTTATTCTTCTGCCCACTTTTCAAAGATCGTAGAATTCATTTGCCTATGGTAATTGGCTTTGTATAGTATGTTTGAATTCAGTAAAAAAACCCATTTCTCCACCTGCACACAAAATTATTATGCGCCGCAAGGCATTTCCGGTTTGTAGCACTCCACATTCTTCTTTAGACTGCCAACATTTTCCATAATTTAAATTACTGTCAATCCAAGTTTCATCTAGATACACAATCGTTTTTTTTCCCCTCCCTGAAACATCTTACTGCTCTCAAATATTGCGTTCTAGATAAAACAATGTCACTTCGCTCCATGATAAGTTTCCTTTTATTCCGGGACTTTTTAAAACAAAATCCAATTTCATGAAGTATTTTCCTTAAAGTTTCTCTTTTCCAAGGAAAATTAATTTTTTCTTTAAGCACAGGAATCAATTTCGGAACAGTTGGCACTCTTTTCTCGACCACGTAAAATTCGTGAATAGTTCTTCTTATAACGTCTATATCAAAATCATTCAAAGCTACGTTTTCGATGGTTTTCTTTAGGGGATTTAAATTTTGGCTTACCTTCACCTTTTGATTCCCTACGAATTCTTTTAACAGTTGATCCCGATACGCTCGCAATTGCACTTGCACGTTTTATGACTTGAGAAAGGGGAACAAGGAGACGATTCTTTTTCGCAGAATGTCAGCACATTATTCAATATTCTTTTGCAAGAGCTACTGAAACGTTTAACAACAGAACTTGTTGACTGTACTGGATCCATCATACAAATTAATAATAAAAAAATAATGCAAAAAAGAGACAACAAAAATCAAGATAGTACTAGTACAGCGACAGACAAGAAAGCACGTGATTTTGCATGTTAGCGACCAATTCGTCCATCCTTCATTTCTTTCTCCCCTTCAGCATGAATCGACTATTCTTGGCAAAAGCCAAGGAGAGATCTACAAATGGTGGGCGAACTATAGTATGTGCTAAAATGCGATAAAAAAAAATAACAAAACACTGCAAATATAATACATGACGGTTTATTTATTTTCAGTTACAATCTAAAAATTATTGAACAAAGAAAAAAAAAAAACTAAACCAATACTATACTGACATTGGAGTTCACAGTATCTCTCAGATACAATTTACTATCAAATATCACTTTCACTTTCCCATTTGACTCTATCATTCTCATCATCGGACTTGAGTAACATTTGCTGAATCTCTTCAACATCTGATGGATTATCTAATCGATATATTTTTCCAGCCATTTTCAAAGTAAATAAATAATAATAATAAAAACAAACTAAACCAATAGTATACTGACATCGGAGTTCACAGTATCTCTCAGATACAATTTACTATCAAATATCATGCACCTTTACATAACACATGTTAAACCAATACTGACCGCATAAACAGTGTGGAATATCACTCGTAATACATGCATGCGCAGCTAGTCATGACCTCCAAGCTGTACACTGGATGTGTGTAAGAATATTTGTATTAAACAATTTGTTTGTATCGGTCAGATCAGTCACGACCTCTGCAGGATTAATAAACAAAATGCATGTACAAAAACCAAGCCAAGGAATGAGGTATCTACATATAGATAAAATTACAGCAAATGTTATTACAGCAGTACATAAATAGTCATGCATAAAAATTAAGTTAAGCAATGCAGTATCAACATATAAACAAAATTACAGTCAAATGTGTTTGTACAAATTAATTCTTTGTAGAAAGTTAAAAACATTATGCAATCTGCCTGAGTATATATAGCTTGGCTAGATAGGTAAAAATTTCATTCCTCTTTCGTGTAAAGTGCTGGCACTCCACCGGAATATGACTAGTAAGATGTGTATTGCATTTTTTCACACATGAGAAGGTCATCAGCCCTCCCTAATAGATGGCACTCTAGGACTATTGGCCATTATCATGTAATCTATCCATTGTATAATTTTGTTTATGAGGAAAGCAAAATGGTACTTTCTCAGGAGCAACAAGTTATTTTACCTGTTGTTTATGCAAATGTTGTGCAGGAGTTTAGTCAGGAGTATCCTGATTCTGTTGTTCCTCAAAATTCGACAATTACAAGATTAATCAAATACTTTTGGAAAATTGAAATGATTCCAGACAAACAGCAGCATGGAAGATCTTCCATTCTGAATGACGCTAAAGCAAATTGAGGCTACACAACATGTTGAAGCGTTCACCTTCAAAGAGTCTTAGAAAACTCTCTGAACATCATAATAGTAGTACTTGGAGAACCACCAAACAAAGTTTCGTCCATACTGTGTTCACTCAGTTCAGGAATTCAAGCCACTGGATAAAGAAAAACGTGTTGTGTACTGTAGGTGGTTTATCATTTGTTGAAGAAAATGGAGTTCTTGGGCTGGACAATGTTTTTTTCAGTGACGAAGCATGGTTCCACCTAACTGGATACACCAATAGCCAAAATAACAGAATTTGGTCATCAGAAAATCCTCATGATTTCTAAGAAATGGCTTTGCATTCTCCGAAAATTGGAGTGTGATGTGCAGTATCGTCCCATAGCATTGTTGGACTCATTTTCTTTGAGATGACATTGAGCATAATAAATTTAGCTTAATCCTTTATCCAAGTGTAGGCAAACAAAGTTTGAGCTGAAAATATCTTCAGGACTGAGGTAAGGTAGTGCAACACCATTATGGGAGATACTGAGACAAGGAGTGATGAGGGCTTGGTCCACCTTTGCTCGGAGTTGCACTACCTTACCTCAGTCCTGAAGATATTTTCAGGTGCAAACTTTGTTTGCTTATACTTGGATAAAGGATTAAACTAAATTTATTATAGTCTAACCAAGTGAAAAATAAACTATGACATTGAGCAGTGCACTGTACCAAGACATCATCACCCAATTCATGGCTCTTATTGAGATTGAAGAACATAATTGCTGTTTTCAGCAGGATGGTGCCACTTGCCATACATCAAATGAAACAATGCAATTTTTGCAAAAGATTTTTGATGACAGACTGATTTTTAAAGGAATTTAGTACCCAAGGTTGCCAAATTTCTTCTTATGGTGTTACCTGAAAGATAAGGTAAGGTGTATAAAAATAATTCTCACACAAATTGATGAACTGAAGGCGAATATCAATGAAGAAATCAGAGCAGTCAGTAATTCCATGTGGCGAAGTTTTGCCTCCAATTTGGTAAAAAGATCAACTGCCTGCATTTAAGAACAAGGTGAGCATTTGTTTTAGTAATATTATTTATTTTTGCATTTGAAAAGATATGGTTATAAGCTTTGTTTGTAGCAATTTAGTTCTATAAAGTCTTTCACTAATATTGAAAAATCCAAGTTTATTTTATGATGTATGTGACTTTTTGATCATTCTGTACTTTCCAATCAGGCTATGGGTTTGAATCCCTTCACATGGCATGAGTGTTTGTGAATGCCTTTAGGTGGCTGATGATCCTTCTAGCCTAGTGTGAGACCACAACCACCTGTAATTATAGCCAAAGCAACTAAGGATGAGGATAATATATTATAAGCATTAAATATACATATTCCCTGGCCAGTTTGTCGGTTTTGCAAGATTAAAAACTCGAGTTTGCGGAAAGGAAAACCTTGCCACTTTTCTATAAGACCAGCTAACTCACATTCAACTGAAAAGCACTTATAAGGTTCTTCATATCCTAGATGGAATTTAAACCCTTTCCAACTGAAGGGCAGATGTCCTCTTGCTTTATAGAAACAAATTCTAGGTCTTTAAAAGGGATCATAGGAAGACTTCTCCAAATGTAGGTGCATTATTACACTGCTATGGACATCTCAGAATGTAGATAATTATTATTTTATTTTTTATTTATATATTCATTTATTTTTAATGTGAATACCATATGTAAAAGGCTGTCAAGGAACAAAACCTGTACATTAAGTACCATAGTGAGCTAAGAATTACATAATCTGGAAATATGCTCTGGAGAACAAATATGGAGCTTTTTTTTTAAGCTACTTCAAGCTTCCAATAAGCAGGGCAGTAGTTTCACATCAGGCAATGAAATTCGATGACAATGAAGACAACTACAAACAGCTATATCCACAGTAGAATCCTAACATGAACCCAAAGGTTGTAGAGTAGATGAATTATCTGATCACCAACCAGGCAGGCAAGACCATTTGAGTGTGAGATGCAACACATGGAACACATCTCAGCTTGTGTGTGTGTTTGTGTGTGAGAGAGAGAGACATGCGAGATGTGTGTGTGTGAGAGAGAGAGACAGAGAGAGCACTATAGTTATGATTGTTATGCAAGAAAAACTTATTTAATGGTGTATTTAGTCTCTAGTTTCGCTACTTCTCCTAAAGCCTGCATATTTTTGTGGCATTTCTCTAGTCACATATGGCTCCAACCCTTGTTGGATCACTTTCAGCATAACTTTCCTTGCATATGATTTTTTTTTTTTTTTTTTTTTTAAATGTTGAGCCCATACATGAGAGGTTGCTTGATTTGATCAACCTATAATACATTAGTACTGTGTATGCGTAGAAAACATTACCATGCATGGGAAATTAAAACAATGGTTCTATAATTCTCAAAATCTCTGGGATTTCAATTTTTATTTGGAGATGGGATGACTACCAATGTTTTTCAATCTCTAAGCCAGTATATTTTCTTCCAAGCCTGTTTATTTCAGTCAATATATTCACTACTTCATCCCCAGCTGCTCTCAATAATTACACTGACACACCATCAGCTCAGGGAGCTTTTCCTTTTGGCAGCTGTTCCACTGCTGATATCACTTCACTTTTCATTATCATAGGTTCCTCAATAAATTCTCTGATTTTAAATTCTTCTTCAGTATTATTATCTTTCTTGTAGAAATCCTCAACATACTCTTTTGTTCTTTTTTTTTTTTTTTTTCACTGCTTCTTCTTCCATCAGACATTTTCCTGAATTACTTTTTACAACTTCTAATCTAGGCAAACTTCCCTGTAACATCATTTATTTTTCTAAACAGATCTCTTGTTCTACCCATAATATTGTTTTCTTCAATTTCCTTGCATCTTTTTGTCTAGATGTTTTTCCTTATCTTTCCTAGCCTGTCTTTGTAAATCTGCACTCAGTTGTATGTAAAACCCTTTCTATGTTTCTCAGAAGTTTCATTTTTTTTCTTTCCTCTGCTATTTGAATAGCTTCTTCTGACAAGGATTTACAAAAGAGTATTTTTTGCTACTTCTATGACTGTACATTTTGTTTCTTCCCATAGAAAGAATAAAAAAATAAAAAAATAAACTTTTTAATTTCTTTCCAACTTGTACTTTAAATGCTTCATTTATAGGATTTAAATCAAATCTGATACTGTCCTTTTCTCCCTTCTTAGTCCTTAATTTCAATTTAACATCAACTATCAATAATTCATGATCTGTCTCACAGTCTGCACCAGGTAATGTTTTTGCTGCTTGGATAGCACTCTTCCACCTTCTGTTGGCAACAATATAATCTATCTGATTTCTGTATTCTCCATTAAGTGAAGTCCATGTGTGCAATTTTCTTTTATGTTATTGAAAGGCAAGTTTTTGCAATAAAGCAACTGTTCTTGACACAAAACTCCAACATCCTTTCTCCTGATTCATTCCTCAGTCCTAAACATTTTACAGCAATGCCTCATTCTTCTTTTCCACCCACTTTTGCATCTCAATCATCTAATAACAAGAGAAAATCTCTTTTATCAATACTGTATACTACTTGCTGCATGCTGCTGTAAAATTCTTCTACCTCATTTTCACTTGAATCTGTAGTTGGTACATATACCTGTACGAGTAACATTCACTGGATATGGCTTTATTCTGATTAGAATTATTTTATCAGACATTGGGTTGTAACCCAAAATGTATTTTCTGTATTATCTTCTAACAACGAATGCTACTCCATTTCGTTGAAGGTTATCATGTCCAGAGTAATACATCATGAAATCATCGGTACCAAGTGACCCATTCCTGTCTATCTCAGTTCATCGATTCCTAAAATCTTAACTCAAGTTCTTCTAATTTCTTTCTTTACCGGTTCCAGTTTTCCTTGATACATGCTTCTTACATTTTATATTCCTATATTATGTAAATCAGTAAAGGTAGAGGCATCTTCTTCTGAGATTAACTCTATCAGAAGTTGAACTTCCAGAAGGCTTTGATCCAGCTTCATCATTCTTGTTAACTTCATTGGAAGTTCCTCTCTGCTCTTCCCTAGTAGCCATTTCAGTGCCTTTCAACATTATGACACAAGCCTCTGTTCATAAGATTTTCTTGGCAAAATATATATACAGGAGTGGTTTGCCATTGCCACATTCTGTGTTTGTTTAGCCTACTAGGTAAGGCTAAACAAACTGCAAGAGATGAAAGAAAACTAAAATAGGAAAGATATATATATTTCCTATTTTTCCCGTAGATATACAGATATGTATATACATAAATACATATTCAAAAGTATGCATATACTACTCAATAAATGTCACCATTTCATTTAGAAAAAAATAATAATTTCATTCATTTTTATTTAATCATAAAAATCATGAATAAGATGATTTTTAAAATTAAAAATTCACAATAAAACAAAGTGTTAAAAGCTATTTCACAGAATGCATAAAATACATGAGTGCATGCTTAACATCAAATATGAAATGTTCAATTCTTATAAAGAAGAAGAATTTGTAATGTACCTGACCCACCCATTCCATCTGGGAAAGGCTGAACACCTGTCAAGAATATAACAATGTGATTGATATTGTCTGCATCAGGAATATTGATCAAAAACTTAGTTTCCTCCACAGGTTGAAAATCTGTCTGGACCTTGTTAAAAAAAATAAGTAAATTATGTTAATATATAGAAAAATATTTTAAACAATGAGAAAATGTTAAAATAAGTATAAAATAACAATTCCTGCAAAAATGTTTGGAACTATATGAACTTGGAATTATTTTGGCTCAAAGGGATATGAAAAGTAAATAATCATATGGCAATTCAATAACGATTTCTTTATATTATTATACATTGCTAGATGATGTCTAGAGGAAGGCTGTGTACTTGTGTGTGTGTGTGGGGGGGGGAACACTGTCGAGGTCATGCTGTGGTTTGGAGACTGAATGCTCTCTGTATGGGCAACATGTTCAAGAGTCTACTTTTCTCCCACTGCATGTTCCCCATCTCTTTTCTCTTCACCTTTAGAAACATTAAATATCAAACGAAGCCTGAACCCTCCAAAATTTTCTCTCCTCAAAAAAACTTCACATCACCAACAATCATGACATCTAAACTTGATGTTCCATTTCTGACTGAACCCACAAATGTCTGCTACATCAATCACAGCCCATCTAAACTGTCCAAATTACACCCTCTACAACTCAATCCACCATGCATTCTGATAATCCTTGCCAAAATATGCCCAACCTAGAATCTCATCTTTTTTACCCCCTGTGGCTTAAGATTTCTTTGCCATATTTTGTTTCTATCATCTGCTGTCTCTACCATTCTCCCAATCCTGAAAATCATTCTGACCTTTCTGATTTTCTATCTTCAAAGATTGATTTCATTCAATCAAATAGTGAAGTCATCTTTCTTGGTGATTTCAGTTTCCACAATTCTAACTGGCTCCATTTCTTGAATTTCACTGACAAAGCTGGAAGAGTGGTAGAGATTTTTGCTGTAAGTAATACTTAAAACAGATTGTTCATCTCCCTACCAAAATGTCTGACAAACCTCTTTACTCACCTAACATAGGTGAGTAACATAGATCTTTTCTTAACTAGTTCTTCTACATGCTTTGTTCAGGTAACTGCTCCTCTTGGTAATTCAAATCATAATCTCATCCAAGTTTCATCTTTGGTGGAATGTCCTTCCTTCGGCCATTCAAAACCTCATGTACTCTGGCATTACAACAGTGCCAAGTGGAAGGATTAATGTGACTTTTACTCCTCTACTTTCCATGGTCACACTACTGTTTTCATTCTTCAGATCAGATACTTGTGATCTTGTTACAAAAATAATCCATGTTGGAATGGAAGCTTTCATTCCTCACTCTATTCAAATTTCGCATCCCATATCAAAACCCATATGGGAATTCGAATAACTTGGAAATGCCAGAGTATTTCAAAAAAAAAAAAAAGAAGCAAACAGTCCACCACTAGTGGTTTGAGACAAAACACCAGCTTCCTTCATAGGCTACGTGGTTGCCCACACTTGTAAAAACCATCATTAAAACAGTCAAATCTAAATTCAACAAGTAAATGTAGAAAACTCACTGCTTGTGCGATTGGCAGTTGCACCTTCTAGACCCTTGCCAAAGCTGTTGAGTTTAACTTTTGTCCATCTCTGCTACCTTCTCTTTCTTGCCCTAATGATCAATTGTATCAAGATCTAAAGACAAGGCTGTTCTGGCTTCATTCTTCTCTCCCATACATTACCTCCTTCTTGGACTAGTTTCATCCTACACACCTACTGGGACCTTCTGCCAGAAAGACATCAGAAGAATCTCGAATAACTTGGATACCACAAAGGCAGCTACTCCAGATGGAATCCCACCAATTGTGCTTAAGAAATGTGCTCTTGAACTAATATTCCCTTCTTTATCATATATATATGTATATACACTAAATTCTACTCGGTTGGCATTTACTCTCACAGCATGGAAGTCAGTCCATATATAGCCAGTTTCCAAAAAAAGGTGATAATTTGGACAAAATTTGGTCTCACCTCAATTTTGTCCAATGGAATGAAGAAGGTCATTAACAGTCAACTTCTTCAATACTTAAAAAGAGAACTGTAATCTAATTAGAGACTACCAGTATGGATTTCACCAATCTATATCCACAGATTTCCTGGCCCTACATCAAACACCTCTGGACTCATTTCATGCAGTGGTCTGGAGAAACCTGTGCCATTTCTCTTCACATCTCCAAGGCTTTTGATTGGGTCTGGTATTAAGGCCTTCTCAACGTCACCACCATACAAACTACCTTTGTCCTTGTGTAATTGGACTGCCAGTTTTCTCTCATATTGATCAATATGTGTAATGGTGGATGGTGGAAAATATCCTCAGATTTTCCTGTTAATGTCAGTGTTCCTCAGAGTTATGTCATTTCACCCACCCTCTTCCTGATTTTTAGAAATGACCTACTCTCATAGACAGAAATGAAAATCCTATTCATAGTTTTACTGATGATAACCCTCTCCACATGGCCTTGCAGTGCTCAAATACCTTAAGCTTCAAGATCACTTGTAATAAGTGCCCTGAACACTGATCTCCAAAGTATCCTTGACTAGGATGAAAGCAACCTAGTAAACTTCAATGCTTCAAAAAAACCTAATTTGGCTTGTTTTCTCAGAAAAAAATACCTCAGATCATCTTCTCCACTTTTGATAATGCACAACCAAAAGTCAAGACCAAATTTCTCTCTTTTTCAGAGTGATTCTTGCTCCAAACCTTTCCTGGCATAATCATATTGCTTTTATAGCATCATCGGTTTCCAAAAAAATAGGCATCCTTTTCTGCTCAAGATGTTACTTCTCAACTAACCAGTTACTTACACTGCATAAATCCCAAATCCAGCCAACCTTGGGATACTGCTCTCATGTTTGGGGTGGTGCACCTAAGACTTCATTAAAAATTTTTGATGCTGCCCAGAAAAGAGTGATTTGGTTGATTAGCAACATCTCTTACAGACTCTCTACAGACGCTTTCTCATAGAAAGTAACTTTCTGCATTGTATCTCTACTACAGATATTTTTATGGCCATTGTTCAGCAGAGCTAGCATCCATTATGTCCCTTATTTCTGCCAGATCCACAGGAACTTGAGCAACAGCTGCAAAACATCTCTTTACAGTAGATTTGAATACTCACCAAACCTGATACTCTCAGTCATCTTTTGTTATATCCATCTCAATTCTGTGGAACAACCTCCACAGTGAAGCATTTTCAAAGGACTACAACCTCCAGCAGTTTAAGAAGAATATCTACAGATGACTCTGCTCCTGATCCCAGCCAACACATGGCATTTGTTTTCTATAGGCCCTTCTGCCTCTCATGTGTGGGAATATTAAAAAATGTATATATGGAATTTGTTCCAGAAGAATTGATCAGTAATTGCTCCTTAGAGGTATTGTAATGTTTGTTGACAAGAATCAAGTACATGCAGCCAGATATGGGACAATCTTAATTGCTGGCTGCTACAAGATAATGCACCTGCTCACACTGTGAGCAATGTGCCCATGTTTCAAATTCACAAGAAAGTTGCAGTGCTCTGACTTGGCACTGAATATTTATTGCTTCTCGAGTTGAAATTTGAGATTGAAAGGATGTCAATTTGGTAGTATTTATGACATTCAGAAGAATATGCAAGTGGAACTAAATACCATCGTAGCAGAGTCTCGTAATTAGCTGGAAGTTTATTTTGCACTAAACTATTAAACTATAATAAATTTAGTTTAATCCTTTATCCAAGTGTAAGCAAACAAAGTTTGCACCTGAAAATATCTTCAGGATTGAGGTAAGGTGGTACATCCCATGGCAACTCGTAGCATTATAGCTCAGTATTTCCCATAATGCAAAGCACATCTCCTTGCGGACATGTATACTGCTATACATTAAGAGAAGGGCCATTACCCAGACCAGTTTCGACCTTTATTGAGGTCTCGTCAGTGGGAAGCAGACCCAGAGTGGTGATACTAAGGCAGAAGCAATGGAGAGGTCATATTTAAATATACGAGTTGCCAAGTGCAAAATAAACTTCCAACATCTTTCTCTAAATCCAGAGTAATTTAATAATAAGGTGGTACACCAGTTGGTAACTCGTATAGGTAAATATGACCCCTCCAATGCTTCTGCTTTAGTATCACCACTCTGGGTCTGCCTCCCACTGACGAGCCCTCAATAAAGGTCGAAACCGGTCTGGGTAGTGGCCCTTCCCTTAATGCATAGCAGTATACATGTCTGCAAGGAGATGTGCTTTGCATTATGGGATTTACTGAGACAAGGAGTGACGAGAGCTTGGGCCACACTTGTTATGAGTTGCCATGGGATGTACCACCTTACCTCAGTCCTGAAGATATTTTCAAGTGCAAACTTTGTTTGCTTACCTCGGATAAAGGATTAAACTAAATTTATTATCTCGTAATTAGTCTTTCCAAAGTTTGTATGAACACCATAACAAGCATATTCAGTCACTTGGAGGTTATTTTAAAGGAGATATACAAGAAGGTATTTTCCTTATTTTATCCTATTTTAATTCATTCTTGTTATATTTTATACTGCGCTATACAAATGTCTCAATCACAGTTGAATTTTCTGCATATTTTTCATATTTTGTAATTATCTGCCTCACCACACAGAATAATAAATATCTAAAATATGTGCACAACAGCACAGATATATGGTTTCATAAAGGCCTCATAAAAAGGAATAATGATTTCCTTATCACTACTCACTTGCATCCTCAACATTGCAGTAATCTGGCCTAACTGGCCAAGAGGGCAGCAAAAATCTGTGGGGGGGGGTTAGACAATTTTCATCACCTGGGTGAGACCATCACTATGCTTATTGTGTCTCCCATAGTGTGCAGAGTCAGCACACTCTCTAACTATTAGCTATCACTCACAATGTTTAAAAGTACAACATGTAATGTTTTGTTGGTAGAATTCATATAAAAAAGGGAAGGAGGAGGAGATGAGATCTGGGAGTGGTGGAGGACAGAAACTTGGAAGTTTATGGGTTACACTGCTAAAGGCTTTGATCAGTCTGCATGTGGATCTGGCTAGCTAGTTTTCATGGCAATGAGGATGAGGATATATTAGAGGGTGCAGAAGAATGTGGGATATGAGCAAGGCTCAACAAATTATATAAAATCCTACTCACTATGTAAAAAATTCACTTGCCAAAGACCCCCTCCCCCATTTTTTAAATGTTCCCTAGCGAGTTAACAGGAGTGTTACAAATTGATTAGTAATGTTACATCCACTTTTTCCTAAAAATATTTTGTTTATTCTTCTTAGAAAGTTATTGTTCTATTAACCTGTTTGCAGCTATTCACCAGCTGGCAAAATCTACTCGCCACAGGCGAGTTGGCGAGTGTATTTGTGCCCCTGATATGAAGACAGATTGAGGCAATGCAACTTGAAGATTATTGTGAACACAAGAAAATGAGGGGGGACATCATTGAAATGTATAAGTTGGTTAGGGGCTGTTACCAGAGTTATGTGGAGGAGATGTTTCACAGAGTGCAAGGAGACAAGGGTAGAACTAGAGACCATCCTTTGAAGCTATATAAAGAGGGTGTGAGCAAGGGAGTGAGGGACTGGTTCTTTGTATGGAGAATGGATGGTAAGTGGAATATGCTGCCTGAAAGAGTGGTCACATCAGCAGTGAATCGATTTAAGGCATGGTTCAATGATCTTATGGCAGGAGTGTGTGGACCTCCTGTAATGAGTCTTGACTCCATGGAGGTCTGATGTTGTTAATAATAATAATAATTCCCCCCCCCCCCCCTGCAGATCAAGTGAACCCTCTGTCCACTGGTGATCTGCAATTTTTTTGAATTTCTTCCATTAAACATTCATTAACATTATACACAGAAATATCCTTAGTCCAAAAAATTCATATGGCAACAATGAACTGGTATGCCCTTCAATATCAGCCATTAAAGTTCACTTGAAGAGATTGAAAGGTTGGCAAATTCAGTAATTCCCTTGATGGCCTTGTTTGAGTAGACAGCATCTCCAACCAACATACTGTAGGCTTAAATCCTGTTGCAACACAGATATTTGTGAATATCTTTAAGTAGTAGATGAGTTTCAATGCCAAGAGAAACTGCCATTCTCCTTACCATAGGCCTGAATGAGGACAGATTTCGATTATGTAAATCTCAGCACAACTCATGGCATGAAAATATACAATATGTTTTCATCCATTCAGGAGTAGAAGTGACATTAAAAAAAGTTACTAGGCCATCCATAATAGTGTTAATATACAAGTTAAACAGTGGTGGCTCAAGCACAGTATCCCAAGGCAATCCACTCACTACTCTCTTGAACTGTGATTCTTCACACACTTTTCTCTGAGATCACTTGGCAGTTATTCTCTTATTCATATGAACCCATCCTAATTTATGCAGTGTATCCATTTCCCTTTTCTCCAACTGTCATTAACAAATGGAGTGGAAATTTGAGATTCAGCTGTCCAAAGTGCATTTTGCAAAGGCTGCAACCAAAACAAACTTTTAACATAATTGAAAATCATGCCAGCTGCAGTTTTCATCAAGGGAACTAAGATAAATTTGTGTTAGCTATAACAACCTCCACAGAACTAAAAATCAGCATTGGTTTTGGTCAAAACATTAAAAGAAAGGACATTAAGCTAGTAGAGAGGTTCAAGTTGACATAACTGGTGTTACTGAAAGAAAGAAAGAAAGAAAGAAGAGACCAAAGCAAGTGAGATGCTTTTGAATAACAAGTATAAGATTATTTATTCACATAATGAGGATCAGGAAAAGGAAGGTATCGCAATAGTGTATATCACCACATAAGAAGATAAATTAGTATATTAAGATAAACTGATATGCTGTGGATATGCAATGTATTTATTTATACAGTATCTACCAATTTTGTAGCTTTGTTGCTTGCTTCTTCAGGATAAAGAGAAATAAAAAAATACACTTAAAATATGTTAAATACACAGAGCATTCATATATCTTTCAATAGGTAAAATACTACAGTTAGCTTCAGGTAAAATGCTCACAATGAGACTTGGTCTGACACTATATAAGAAGTCTTAATGTATATAGTTCATGAGAGATTATCTATAATGGTTTTGGTCATTGGCCATATTAACCTATACTTTGAAATATGCAGTTAATGCTCTATACACAGCAACAGCAGACATACTGCTTTGGAAATGGTTGAATGCCAATTTATAGATACTACAAGTGTGTTGGAGGGTGAAGAGAATGTGAAAAATGTATGTATGGATTTGACCTTTGACAGCAGGGCAGAGGGAGATGGTTTATCTCATGCCCATGATTGTGTGTGTATGTGAATGTCAATTCAATGAAAGCAGGATGTGTGGAATAAGAAACAAAACTGCTGAGAAAGGATATGGAAGGAATGAAGACTGAGTCAAGGAGGATGAATCAAGAGATTGACTAGTAAGAGAAGAATGACAGAGAACGGTGTGAATGAGTAAGGGAGAGATTTATTTTATTCTTGTATGATGATACAATGGCTGTAAGTCTCTCTTTTACAAGGAGGTACAGCACCATCTCAATTCCTTTTATTTTTATCCGGGCTCGGAACCAGCATAGATGACAAATCAGACCTATGGTTGGAGAGACCAACTTAAGTATTTCTAATTGTGATCTGTATGTGTGTGTGTGTGTGTTCACAGGGCTGATGTGCCTGTTCTGGGAGATGAAAACCCCAAATTTCTGGGTGAAAAAAAATCCCCAACCTCCATATGAGACTGGTTAACTCACCTTTCTTTGAAAGACACCAGATAAAGGTTCCTTGTGTCACGGACGACAATTGAACCCAGGTCTTTCTGACCAAAGGGCTTCATCTATATTGATTGAGCTACGGAAGCTCAAGGGAGAGATGAAGGCAAGAGAATGGGAGAGACGGGAGGAGAGGAAAGTGGAGAAAAGAGAGAGAGAGAGAGAGAGAATGGAAGCAAGGGATACAGAATGCCAGGTGGAATGATAGAGAGTATAGCAACGGCAATGAAAAGAGGCGGAAATGTAGAGGAGATGACAGAATTGGTGCAAATGACTTGAGAGGTAGAATAAATTGTAGTGCGAGATTTCAGACTGATATTAGGGATAGTGCAGCACAAATGTGGCAGAGGGAAGACAGTGAGCATGTTACCCTGGTATGATAATGCAGAGTGGAGGAGAAGAGCGGTTATATGTGTAAGAAGAGGGGTCTGAAATATGTGGATACGTGGAGCACATTTGAGGACAGAAGAGAGCTATGCGTGAGAGATGGATTACATCTGAAGGCAGATATTTAGAGATAGTGTTGTTTTCTGGCCAAGTATCAGGAGTCGTTGTCAAAGTATTGGAGAAGTTGGTGAAGAGCAAATACAGGAATGGATAGATGGAAATGTGATACTGTATGGAGGGGAGGGGACAGCATGGTTTTGTGAAGAGTAGATCATGCCTCAGTAACCTGCTCATGTTTTATAATATAGTGACAACTGAAATGGATAAGGGTAATGGGTTTACAGTGATACTGCTGGACTTTGCAAAAGCCTTTGAGAGGATACCACATGGAATCCTAATCAGTAAACTGCAGCACATGGGGATGGATATAGGGTTGGTAAGATGGATAGGAAGGTGGTTGATGGAGAGATATCAGAGAGTAGTTTATTCAGCAGTAGAGGCCAAAAGAAGGCCTGTGACTAGTGGTGTGCCACAGGGTTCTGTTCTTGGACCACTGCTATTTAATTCGTTCATTAATGATATAGGAAAGAATCTGAGAGAAACTGTTCAGTTATATGCTGATGATGCAAAGTTCAATAAAGCAATAGTTAATACACACGATGTCAAAATTTTGCAGGATAATTCAGATAGATTGGCAGACTGGGCTAAGGAGAATGAATGCCTGTTTAATGTGGTAAAGTGTAAGATTATTTATTTTGAGGTGAAAAGATTATCAGCAGTATACTACATGGGTGGAACCGTACTTCAGGAAATTGATGAAGCCAGAGACTTCGGAGTTAAAGTTTAGGGAGCACATAGCAAAAGTGGCCAAAGCAGCTTATGAGATTACTTGGCTACTGAAGAATACTTTGCTGAGCAGAGACATGTAGATTATTGTTCCTCTTTATCGAGCCTCGATAAGATCCCATCTTGACTGCATGCAGATCTGGGTGCCAGGGTTTCTCGGTGACAGGGAGGTAGTAGAGAGGATCCAGAGGCGAATGACCAAGATGGCAGCTGGTCTATGGAATGAACCTTACAAGAACAGGTTGAAGTTTTGTGGGTTACAGAAACTGGCTGATATGCAGAAAAGAGGTGATATGATTGAGACATTCAAATTACTGAGGGGTTTTTACAAATTAATTCAGAGGAAATTTTTCAGAACAGGTGAGGTGGTGGTGGGAGAACTAGAGGCCATCCATGGAAATTGAGCAAGAGTGTAGTTATAAGGGTGTTAAAACTAGGTTTTTTACTTTGAGAGTGGTGAATGAGTGGAATAGGTTGCAGAGTCTGTTGTGGATGCCATGACTGTGAATGAGTTCAAAGTAAAGTATGATAGATACTGTGCGAATGCTGAACAGTTCTTGACATTATGTTTAGGGCCTCCCTCGATGAGTCTAAGAATTCCTTGGAGTTGCTCGTAATAATAATAATGTGTGTGTGTGTGTGTGTGTGTGTGTGTGTGTGTGTGTGTGTGTGTGTGTGTGTGTGTGTCAGAACAGGGACACTAGAACTGCAAGGGTTGAACATAGCAGGGATGGCCTGATGTGGAGATAGTGGCTTGAGAAATGAGACAGTGTACACTGCATTGCAGAGCCAGGTAGAGTATAAGGGGAGTAATAGTGGCTATAAGAATACTAGCAATGCAATGATTTTTCTGTATACAAATGCTAGAAGCATTAGTAATAAAGGGAATGAATTTGTGACACTGATTGGCTCAGTCTCTCAAAAGATTGTTGGTACCAGTGAGACTTGGTTAACTGAGGAGGATGTTCTAACAGAGACAGAAATCAAAGGATACAGAATATATTGCAGCAGGATAGGGAAGGTAAAGATGGTTATGCAGTGTTACTCATGATAAGAGATGAACTGTGCCTACACAAAGTGGAGAATCACAGTGAAAATAACACTAATCGCTTTGAGAGTATATGGTGGGAAACAAATGTTTATAAGACAAGATATTTAGTGAGATGTTGCAATAGACCAGGGAATATAGATGGTGATCAGCAAGAAATGTTTAGGCAAGTGAAAAGAGAGTGATCATTATTGGGGACTAAAATTATAGTGAGAGAGAGATTTCAGACTGATGTTAGGGATAATGCCGAAAATATGTATCAGAGGGAAGACAGTGAGCAAGTATGCATGTTGTCTCGGTATGATAATGAAGAGCAGAGGAAGAGCAGTGATAATGAATGAGATGACAGCAAGAATGTATAAGAAGAGAGATCTGAAATATGTGGATGTGTGGAGTACATGTGAGGATAGAAGAAAGTTGTATGCAAGAAATGCATTACATTTGAAGGTAGAAGATAACTGAGCAATATAAACTGGGCAGAAGTAGTAGCATATAGTACTAAGGAAATTGAATTTTTGGATTTCTCAAGGAACAACTTTCCTAGGAAGCATGTGATGGAGGGAACAAGAGGATTGAGAGTTTGGGATTTGGTCATAGCATTAGAAGATTTGACTGAGTGAAATATCATACTTGTCCCCCAGTTGGTGACCATGTAAGTCCTGATTTGGAGGATGAATAGGCATGTAGAGGCATCAAGGCAGATACCTTTGAGTATTTATGTGGAATTATAAGGCGGGCAACTGTCATAGACTTAGAAACCAGATTGCAGCAGGAAAATGGATGAAAGGATTTGAAGGAACAGAGATCGGTAGTGCAAGGGATATACAGGGTGTTCGGGATAAATTTGACATATTTATAATTAATTATATTTTTCCGTAAGTTACATGTATTAACACACACTTCTCTTCATTTAAAAGTTTGGACCCTTCTTCATTCATATACAAGATGTCAGAAAGGATGGATAGCTGGAACCCACCTGAATCATGGAAGAGAATAACTTGTATCATGATGATTCGTGCCCGCCATCAAAATAAGGATATTATGACTGCTGCCCAATGCTCCCTGAATACAGTAAAAACAATCAGGCATGAACTAGAGACTTGCAATGGTGACTACGAGGATGTAGCAAGAAGAAAGATCCCTAGCAGACGATCTGATTGCGTTCGTACAGCAGAATTCCTCGCAAATCTGCAGGAACAGGTGTTGAAGAACCCTGGCATTGGAATTCGGGCTTTGTTCGTGGAGTTGCTAACTGTAGTCAAGCCCTGGATAACAAGGGTAGCCAATGGTAGGCCGTATGTATGGCAGCAGGATTCGGCCCCTTGCCACACCTCTGGGAAAAGTCAAAAATGGTTGTCTGAAAATTTCTACGACTTCACCAGTCCAAATGTTTGGCCTCCAAACTCCCCAGACCTTAACCCCATGGATTATTTTGTATGGGGCGCAGTTGAAAAAGACACCAATCGCACTTCCAGTAATACAAAAGCCCAGTTAATGGATAAAATTAAAACAGTTTTTGCGGCCCTTCCCAGGGAGACTGTAGCATCAGCTTGTTCGAGGTTCCGAAGCAGAATTGAAGCTGTGATCGATGCTAATGGTGGTTATTTTGAGTAAATCTTGAAGCTGTGATCGATGCTAATGGTGGTTATTTTGAGTAAATCTTGTTGATAGTATTGTAATTAACTCTGCCTGTAATGTTTTTTTGTCAATTCATTAAATTTAATAGATACAAAGATTTTCTTTTTCCTTACGAAACTGTCAAATTTATCCCGAACACCCTGTACTTAAGAAAAATTGTCAGCAGCAGTGGCATGCTGTGTACCTCAAGTGAAGAAGACAAAGTGACCTGGAGTCAAATGGATGATAAGAGAAATGAAATGAAACAGGAATAGCAGATAAAAAAACAATTATGGAAAACATAAAGAGAGAGGTGGAGAACAGCTGCATAAGGAATATAAGGCTAGAAAAGTGACCAGTTGTAAGCAGAGAAAAAAAGTGGAATATGAGATTAGACTAGTACTGAAATCTGAGAGGAATCCCAAGGAGTTTTTTCACTATGTAGCAAGTAGAAGGAAAAATGATAGTGGACAGATATCTTGCTGGATGGAAACAGGCCTTGGGTCACCAATGCAAATGTTAAAGGGTGCTCTTGCTTACTATCTGGTTACCTTTTATAACAGAGTAACAAGAGCATTGGTTGAGAGTAAGCCATACACTGTTATTCATTTTGGGGGGGGGTGAATTTTCAAAAGAATTTGACATGTTGCTATCAGGGCTGTACTTATAACTTTTCCCCAAAGTGGACAGGGCCTGAGACACCGGTGCTCCAGGTACCTTCCCTCGTTGTTTGAGGTCCTTATGTTGGTTTTTTCAGGGCCATCAGTTAGAGCCTCACATACCTATGCATAAGCATGGCCCTGGGTGCTATATGGCAAGTTGATATTTTAAAGTTGCAACATATGAGCCTGGATATCAGACTAATGGACTGGACTTTTGATTGGCTCTCTGAAGTTGTACAGTATATGGGAGAGCAATATCAAGGAGGAGGAAGGTTACAAATGGAGTTCCACAGTGTTCAGTACTGGGACCATTACCGTTCATATTTTTATGCCAATGATATTGTCACAGGACTATAGGGAGATATTCAGTTGTTTGGAAATGTCAAGCTTGGGAAGGTTATTAAGTAAGAGTGCTAATGTTTTGGCTATTCAAAAGGATTTGAATAAGATGCAAAAGTGAGAAAATGTATGGGGATGTCAGTTTAAT
The DNA here is from genome assembly GCF_054136105.1 of Typopeltis vanoorti. Taxonomy (NCBI): domain Eukaryota; kingdom Metazoa; phylum Arthropoda; class Arachnida; order Uropygi; family Thelyphonidae; genus Typopeltis; species Typopeltis vanoorti. Next base: position 79,098,110 of record NC_143568.1, read on the forward strand.
GCAACTAAATATAAGGTTTCAAATTTGGGATCCACAGATGGGATGCTTCGTAGTCACTTGGTAGTTATATAGGAAGAAGCGGAGCAAGCAAATGATCTTGGGATGATTGTAGATGGAAATTTGAAGTTCAGAGGACATAGTTGAGACATTTAAGTTTTTGAAGGGTTATTATTAGATTAAAAGGTAAAATAAAAGGTAAGAAGATTTTTAAATGGAGTGTGGTATGAACATGGAATGGATCACCTGAAAGAGCAAACAGTAGATGAGTTTAAGAAGTAGTAGATAGACTTTGTATTGACTAGTGTTGACTTCCCAAGATGAGCCTTGTGACCCTATGGAGGTCAAGAAATAATATTTCATATCTTTTAAAAAAGTGAATTTTTATATTACCTATATTTTCAAGAATCAGGCCAGTCATGCAAAACTGGTAGATATAAATAAATAAATTAATATTATACTGTGCACCATATATTTTATGTATTATAGAAAACAACAACAACAAACTTCCTGATGATGATAATGATGATAAATATTTTTGAGTGGGAGACAGTGCAAAGCAGAGTGATGATGCAGGTAAATTTGAAAGTGTGTAATCCTACTGAACAAGACTGAAACAACATATTGTACCACTGAAACCACTACTGCCTTGGTTTTCCTGATTGAGGCAAATGTGTAATAAAAGCTGCTAGTCTTCAGAAAGACTGGTGCCTTCCATAAAGGAGCAACAATTACCAAAGAGATTCATGTAGAGCTAAACAGTAAACTAAGAAATGAAAAGTTACCTTTAGCAGTTTACAAATGGCACCTTTGCTGAACCTGGGTATTCTCGAGAGAGTACTTCTGCATATAAAAACCTCTGCTAAAACAACTTTTAAACATGTTGCAATATTGCAGGCAAGTGGTGACATCTATTATGTTAAAGATGCCATAATAATCTCTGTCTACAAAGGGAAATATTTCTATTGTGCAGTAGCAGAAGAAATAGCCTGGCAAATGTGCCACATGGTTCAGGTATTCTCAGGATAGTTAAAATAGCAAAAAATATGAATACTAAATATGTCATGAGAACTACATGAAATCATTAAGAGAGACAGACAAATCAGCCAACAATGAAACTTTCAGAAAGTTTTTTTAACTTGGGTATATTATGTATTCAAGATACCAAGTAATTTTATATAAACTTGGTTTTAATCCTATTTTCCTACTCATGGTGGTGGTTAAAGCTCTGATCACTTTTCTTAGTATTTTCCCCTTAATGTAAAGCACATCCCCTTGCGGAGATGTATGATGCTAAACATTAAAGCAATGGTCACTACCCATACCAGTTTCGACCTTTATTGAGGTCTCGTCAGTGGGAGCCAGACCTGAAAATGCTAAGGATGAAGTAATGCAGAGCTCATATGTATTTTACCAAAACAAGTTGCCACAAGGTGCTTTGACCTTATAAATATAAAATCTCAGGATGAGAGATAGATGTAGAAAGTTTTTTTTAACTTGGGTATATTATGTATTAAAGATACCGAGTAATTTTATATAAACTTGGTTTTAATCCTATTTCCTAAGTAAGCAAACAGACAAGAAAGTCAAGTTTGCGCCTGCAAGTAGTGCAGGTCCAAGGTAACTCATTATAGTGCCAGTCAAGGCAACTCGTGGTAAAGGTGGATAAAGTTCTGATCACTTTTCTTAGTATTTTCCCCATTAATGTAAAACATATCCTCTTGCAGAGATGTATGATGCAAGTTGCCTTTGACTTGCACTACTTGCAGGCACAAACTTGACTTTCTTGTCTGTTTGCTTACTTGGGAAATAGGATTAAAACCAAGTTTATATAAAATTACTTGGTATCTTGAAATGAAACTTTCAGTTGTGTAACAGAATACAATAAGATTATGTGAGCAGTTGACAAGTCAGATATGATGGACACTTCGAAATTCTCAAACAATGCTGTACAAAAATTTACAGATTTTCAAGTGATTCTCATAAGAGAAAATTTTTCAACTTCCATTCACTGTAAGCAAACACCAAAATGCTTTGTGCATTACCTGGGACCAATCCCTCTCACTGAAGGAAAGACTGCCCAACTCTGGTTTCTCCTGCACAAAAAAAAAAAAAAAAAAAAAAAAAAATCCCACTAGATATTGGAGATATCTGCTTTAACATTGGTATGCAAGTTGACATATTTAGATAAATTAAACACAGAAACTAAAACTAACATGAAATAAATTTAATAGTTATAAAATTTTTGCCTATGTATCATAGGCATCCTCAAAACACTGAAAATGGAATACAATTTAAAATTACAAGTAAATAATAATTTTCAAAAAGCATCTCTATAACTCCGCCATGGGATTCGTAGGGGGTCTAATGCCAGTCCCAAGCCTGGATAAAGGAGGAGGGTCGGTCACATGAGTGTCGATGCTCTGACCGTAAAGAAAAAACACGATTGTTATCTGATGCCTATAAAATCAACAGCTACAACATGCCAGCTCGGGCATCGCCCAGATAAACAAGGCCCGCGATACCAATCGAGCGATCGGGGTTGGATCGAAAAGTGGGATACCGAAAGGAAACAGAAACTGAAACTAACAGAACTGTTATCAATAGGAACATGGAATGTGCGGACACTCTGGATGTCAGGAAAATTAGAACTGCTTCGTGAGGAAACGAAGAGATATCGGCGGGATATACTAGGATTAGCAGAGATGAGATGAACATCATCATCTGGAGAGATCAATGGATGCGAAGTAATATGGTCAGGACATGACACCATGCACGAAGCAGGAGTTGGCTTCCTTCTTAGCAAAAGAGCTTGAGAGGCACTGTTAGGCTACAAACCAGTCAATGAATGAATCATAGTAGCAAGATTTCAGGCAAAACCATTCAACATATCAATAGTCCAGATATATGCACCCACATCTGACAGCACAGATGAGGATACTGACTTATTCTACAAAGATCTGACATAGACAATAGAAACAAACCAAAGCAAAATATGCTAATTATTGAAGGAGATTGGAATGCCAAAGTTGGAATAGATAATGATGGTTGGGAAAGAGTCATGGGAAAATATGGTTTCGGAGAAACAAATGAACGAGGAGAAAAATTGTTAGAATTTGCTGTGGACCACGAGATGATGATCTGTAACACGAGGTTCCAACAAAAGGGGTGTAGAAAATGGACGTGCCGACCAAATGATGGGAAAACCAAAAACATGATTGATGTGATTATGATTAAAAGAAGATGGATAACATCAGTACAGCAATGTCGAACTTTTCAAGGAGCGGATATAGACTCCGACCACAGTTTAGTGATTGCAAACATCAAGTTGAAATTAAAAAAGAAATATAACCCCAACATCAAAATAGAAGAGATACAGCATGAATAAGTGAAGCAGAAATAGGAAGAAGGTACAGAACAGTGTTAGAATAGAAACTTAAAAGTGTGAAGAAAGAAAAAAACTCGAATTTAAGAGTGAAAAGAGTAATGAAGGTAATAGAAGATGCAGTTGAAGAAACAGTACCAGAAGAAGAGATCAAGAAGAAATGGATTACACAAGAAACACTGAAATTAGTACAGGAGAAAAGAATGTTGAAGATAAGAAGGGATACATCAGAACAAATAGAAGAAAGTGTAATGAGGTGAAAAAAGAAGTCAGAATGGATAAGATGAAATGGTTAGAAGCCCAATGCAACAATATAGAACAGTACTATGGAGAGCATAAAACAAGGGAGGTATACAAAATGATCAGAACCATTAATAGAAAGTGGCAACCAAAACAGACCACAATTAAAGATGAAAAAGGCAAAGTATTGATGAATAAAGAAAAAATTGTACAGTGGTGGACAAGATACTGTAGTGAGTTATATGAAGAAAAACTAGATTCAGATAGCGTTGGAGAACTGACTAAAGAATTGAAGCAGATATCACCACCAGGTAATGAGCATGATATGGACATTTTAAGAGGAGAGGTAAAAAAAGCAATAGGACGGCTAAAACACAACAAGAGTCCTGGTAACGATAACATTACTGGAGAAATGATTAAATATGGTGGTGAAACATAAATGATTACATATTACATGATTGGTTCATTACAGAAATGCACCAACTATGTAATATGGTATGGAAAGAAGGGAAAATGCCAGAGGAGTGGATGAAATCAGTATAAGTAACATTATACAAGAAAGGATATAAGCTGCATGTAAAAATTATAGAACAACTGCCTTGATAAGTCACCTTGGTAAAGTGATGATCATATTGACAGAAAGATTGAGAACACAATTGGAAGCATACCTTGCAGACGAGCAAGCAGGATTTAGGAAGGAAAGAACTACAAATGTTGATTTTCAGAAAGTATTTGACAGTACTGACCAGAAAGTGACATTAGCAGTTCTGGAATCATATGGAATTGATAAAAAACTAATAACTATATTAAAAGATGTTTATCAGAATGCAGTTACAGCAGTTAGAAAAGGTGATGATTTGGGGAAATGGTTTAAAACAAGCAGAGGTACTAGACAGGAAGATCCAATATCACCAAGCATTTTCATCACACATTTAGAAAGAGCAATGGACAAACTGAAGGAAGATGCCAAAGGAATATCTGTACATGGAATGAGAATTAACAATCTGAGATTTGCAGATGACATTGTTATTATTGAAGAAGATGAAAGAGAACTATAAAAAACACTGAAACTGTTAAATGAGGAAGGGAAGAGATTCGGACTTGTTATGAACTTGGAAAAAACAAAGATAATGGTATTTGGTGAGAAGAACATGCAACAAAAGATACAAGTGGATGAAACTGATATAGAAAATGTAGAACAATTCACATATTTGGGAAATAAACTGACATATGACTTGGACTGTAAAAAAGAAATAAAGATCAGGTTTGCAAAGGGAAGTTTATATTGCATAACATAAACTACAAATCTGAAGGCTATGGATAACATCTGGAAAAGTAAAGTGATCAGCCTGCAAACAAAACTAAGAGTACTGGAAACATGCATCTTTAGCGGTGTACTGTATGGATCTGAAATGTGGGTAATGAATAAGGAATCAAAAAAAAGAATTTTGGCATTTGAAAGAACTTGTTACAGGAAGATTCTAAGAATAGGATGGGTACAGAAAATCACCAATGAAGAGCTCTATCAGAAGATACAACCAAAACAAAATCTAATTCAGAAGATTATAAAACAGAAGCTGCAATTATTTGGACACATCTGTAGAATGAGTGAGGACCAAAAGATAAAGACATTTACGTTTGGTATTTTGGATGGCTTAAACAGAAGAGGTAGACCATACAGAGAATGGATAGACGATATAAAAGACTGGTGTGGAATGGGTGTACAAAAACTGCGACACTGTGCATTGAACAAAGAAAAGTGGAAGAAGATAGTGAAGCAGACATCAGACATCATTGGGCAGTGAGCCCATGGTTCATGATGATGATGATCTCTATAACATTAATAGGACAAATGGACATTAAAATTCCTAATTTTATATATATATATGTATGTTAAAAATACCAAGTAATTTTAAACCTGGTTTTACTGCATTTCCCAAGTAAGCAAACAGACAAACAAGTCAAGTTTGCACCTGCAAGGGATGCAAGTCTAAGGCATGGGAAATGGAGTAAAACCAGGTTTAAAATTACTTGGTATTTTTAACATTTACTATACCCAAGGTAAAATACCTTCTACATTTATATCTCCTCCAGAGATTTTTATTTAATAAGGTTAAAACACCTTATGGCAACTTGTTCTGGTAAAATACTTATAAGCTCTGTATTACTAAATCTTGATATTTCTAGCCTAGCTCCCACTGACGAGACCTCAATAATGGGGGCGTGGAAACGGTGGAGCATTTCTTTTATTTTTGCCCACCAGTCCAACGCGTCTGGCAAAGACTGAGCACAGCACTGGGAATCCCGATGCTATCACTAGAAGAGGTCATACACCTGCAATTCCCGCCACCAGTCAACAAGACCCAAAAATTCGCCATCTTTTTAATTAACGTCTTAAAGTATCACATCTGGAAGGTACGGAAAAAATCCCAGGTATGGGACGCAAATTTAATGTATGCAAGAATAAGGAAAGGTTTCTTTTTTTATCTTCCTAAATTTCTTGTGCAAGAGAGACATCTACTAGGCGACTTTAAATTTGTGAACAAATACTGCAAACCACCGAAAATATGCTTTCTAATACAGGGACGCATCAAGCCCTGTGTATTTCTTTAGTATCTCCAAAACTCCACCTAACTCTCCCTAGGAAAAGTAACAACTACTCTGTTCTTCCTCGCCACAAAGCTTTCGCTGGCACAGTTTCCTTTACTCCAAATAAGGGGGGGTAGATCTGAGAACCCGGGCTGCGAAGGCTTACTGCGAGGCAGTGCTGCTCCTTGTGAGCGGCATCTCCCGGGCCAGTCTTCTACCCCATTCTAAGTCCCAGTGGTACCAGGTCTGTAAGTTCCTTATTTTGTTCCCATTCAGTTCAACTAACCGGACCTTAAGTCCTTTAATTTTTATGTATTTAAAAAAAAAAAAAAAAAAAGTTCTAACTGAAAATACTGTTTTCAAAACAGGGTCAACGGACCTCCCTCATAGATAACTGACAAAATTATTAAGGATAAATTTATAAGTGAACTTTAGTCAAAATTTTTATGGTTAAATTTTCTTTTTTTTTTTGAACAGATAAATTGAGAATATGTGTCACAGACCAATTAGCCAAATAAGGCTAAACAGGTTGACTGAGGCCTCTTTTACCTCCTACTATCCTACTCTATCTTTCATTATTCTCCTCTCTTACTGTTTGCTGACCCTCAGCATGCTTTATTCTCCAAAGGCCTATGATGAGAGACATGAACTCCCATTCTACCTCAATAAAGGTCGAAACCGGTCTGGGTAGTGGCCCCTTGCCTTTAATACAAAACATCATACATCCCCTTCTTGGAGATGTGTTTTGGCATTAAGGGTAAATATTAAGATTAGTGATCAGAGCTTATGCCACCTTTACTACGAGTTGCCTTGGTCTTGCACTATCTGTAGGATCAGCTAGACTTGCATCACTTGCAAACAGACAAACAAGTCAAGCAAACTTGACTTGTTTGTCTGTTTGCTTACTTGGGAAATGGAGTAAAACCAGGTTTAAAATTACTTGGTATTTTTAACATTTACTATACCCAAGGTAAAATACCTTCTACACACACACACACACATATATATATATATATATATATAATTATAATAATATAATAATTAGGAATTTGCATGAAATGATGTAATATTTCCCATAAAGGGGATAACCGAAGGCCATCAAATCTGTTCGAGTTTGGTCGGTGTAGAAAGGTCTCTCAACACTCTTTATATAAAGTGCTCAATGAGGAATCTACTTCTATTTAAAAGTTTATCTCCAAAAATCTATGTTTGGTCAAGATGTCATGTTTAGCTAGACCAGACTGTTTCAATTCATGTTCCTCAGGATGGATAGCTGCAGATCTGCCAGACTGTCCAGAGTAAGACAAACTTCAGGAGCATGATATCTGGTAGACAGCTGGAAAATTGAGTAGGGAAAGCTTGTCTTTAGGTGAAGGAAGGGCAGCAGAAATCTTCCTGACAGAACAAAAGGGCACTACAATATTAAGAAGTTTTAGAACTTTAGTTATATGTTCAGAAATTCCTTTAATATAAAGGAGTGGAATCCGAGTAATATCTTCAGGCTTAGAGATTGCAATATGGCAGATCTGCAGCTATCTGTCATGAGGAACATAAATCTTACATCCTTCCATAAACAACCTGGCCTAGAAGAATATACCATCTTAACCAGAGGGTTTTTTTTTTTTTTTCTTGGAAGAAACTAATCTTGTAAACAGATCTAATGGCCTTCGGTTATCCCCATTATGGGAAATATTATTACATCCTTTTTATGTAGTTTCCTGAATATATTGATGTAGTTTTCTATAATGTGGGTGATAAAATGGGAATGTATAAGTGAATGTTAAGATCAGAAGAATGAGGGGCCATCCCTGGAAGTTGTAGGAGTATATTTTTTACTTGGAGAGTTGTTAGTGAGTGATTGGAATGCATTGCCTAAGTGCGTTATGAGAGCAGGTAATGTAATGTAATTTCAAATTTTCTTTTGAAAATTTGAAAATAAGTCAGCAAGAAAAGTTTGACAGGATTCTTTTTTTCTCAGCAGTGAAAAGATTCTGCTTTGGACATTACATAAAGCTATGCATAAATATGAATGCAAAGAATACAAAAGAAATGAAACATGTCTTACCAATTCCAGTATTATTTTTTGACAATATGTTCAGAATGAACCTTGATACAACATATGGGTGGGTAGGGTATTTTAATAGGAAATGTTTATATTAAGTTACAAGCAGGATGCATGATTTTCAATTTGATAATCATTTATCGAATTGCAAGTTATTTATCAAGAACTTTGAAAATTGAGTTCAAATTAAAAGATCTTGATAAAGAACTTTGAACTGAGAGTTCTTTATCAAACTTCCTTGCATGAAATGTAATAACTTTGATAAAGAACTGAAGTTGAAGTGCGACCTTAAATGGACAAAGAGTATTGTGGGTAGGGAGGGGGAAGAAGTGATGACAATAGGAACCACATCTTAGGGACTGAATAGCAAAACTTAAAAAAACATTAGCAAAATGCAGCTGGAGATGCATGTGCAGAAGTTGTCTGCAAAGACAGACAAACATGAAAGCAGCCTTATTAACTGAACAAAAAAAAAAAAAAAAAAAACTCATGGAAAAACTTTAGCAAGAAAATAAACATAAATATCATGAAAAAAATGGTCAGGAAACAAGAGAAAACAAAAACTTAGAAATGGAGAAAAACTCAGAAGCCACTTTAGCAATAAAGATTATTAAGGTAATATGTGACATAACTAAGTTGCATTAAGAAACCTGTTCCTTTTAAATAGCCTGGCTGCAAAGCAGCCTAAGATAGTTAAATTGCTGGAAACCCATAGTGCAAATTAGCACCACATATGAGTCAAGGGTTAGATTAACTGAGAATCTAACCCTATCTAAGAGACCAAACATGAAACTTAGTCAAGCATTTCAGGTCTCTATTAAACAGGGATGTTATCTCATGAAAGGTAATGAATATCATTTACCACTTACTATCTCTTTGTCCATCCATTAATACCATGACTGAGTTGTCATTTAAAAAAATGACAACTCAGTCATTTTTTCAAAGAACTCTTTAAAAAAATAATTAAATGAATAATCAGCAATATCACCTTATTAGACCATATTCAGGATAAATGCAGGCAAAAATAAATTCAGTGTTAGACAGAGGAAAAAGTGCAGAATATTAGCAGTATATCTGACTTGAATGTTTAAATTATTATAAGACGGGACAATAAAGATCGTACATGATATACCAACTTTCTGTATAACAGGCTTTGACTTCAGAAGAATTACAGAAGTGCCACACTACAATTTATAGAATGTTGATTGTAGAGACAAGTTTTAAAAATGTGAGCTTGGCAAACTAGAAAAGAAGAATGTATGTAATAAAGCTATATAAGATTATGAAAGAATAATACTGACACCCAAACAGGCAGGTTTAGGAAATTAAACATAAGTGATATCCTATGAAGATTCTAGAGACTCCCAAGAAAGTGTGATGGCAGTATAATAATAATAATCTATATTTTAATTTTCAATGACACTGAAAACAAAAAAGAGTCATTGTGTAACATAATATGAATAATAAAAATAATGTTCTGGTTTTTTATAGAATGTCAACTCAGTCAAATGAGTCATGTCATATGTCATTTTTAATGTGCAGATTTTAATGCTTATTTTAACATCAAATTTAAAAATGTGATCTGTACTGAATCTCAGTGGGACCAAGAAATTTTTTTCTTCATTTATGAGGGAAAAAAATGATTCAGAAGCATGAAAAATCAAAACCTAAATCTTCCTTTGATATTAAGTACTCCACAATAATTAATTTAAATAACAAAATTAAACTTGTTTCCATTACATCCAACTGTACACAAGGTGTTTGTTTGTATGGGTAATCATCAAAGTTAATGGAAACTATAATATAAACTACTTTTTTTGTTGTTCTTGTTGTTTAATAAAATACTGTTTTTGAAGTGGTTTTCTTTTAGGAATCAAAGAATCACATACATTAACATTTAATAAATTATACATTATTTAAATTTAAATACTTTTTTTAATTAAAATGTTTTTATTTTTTGTAAATAAATTACAGTACTGTATTTATAAATTACTGAACTATTGAAAACTATTATTCATGCTTTTATTAGGTAAAATCAATTTTTTTTTTTTACCTAAATTAGGTAAAATCAATCTAATAATGTAATTAGAAATTTTGTGTTACAAAAAAAAGTTGTAAGTTGTATTTCTCCATTACTTTTATAAAATTTCTCACATAATCTACTGTTAAGGAATAGTTTTTGTTAATTTTTGTTGACTACTTATATTCTCCTTAAACTATGAGAGAATAAAGAACCTTTCAAGATGATAGCATATGTACATGCAATTACTATCCAGAATGAATACTGCTTTAAGAAACATGCTTATATATTCTGTCTTTCAATACTCACTCAGAAAAAAAAAAAAAAATAAATAAATAAATAAATCATGTTAGGCTGAATACAGGTATAACCTACTATCTGTCAATTCAGATTCAGAGTCAGGTTGCTAATTTTTCACTAAATGTCACTATTGCCCTAGCTGTTCCACTATTCATGATTCATCCTTCTCTTTCCATTGGGATCTGCCACTGGTAACTTCTTTCAGCTGCCCAATTAACATCACCGAAGCATATTAAATTGGAGGAAAGAATATTATTGGCTTTTAAATGTAACACATCAGCTCTGGTAGAGATGTGCACTAATTCAAGGAGCACGCTGTGCCTATATCGAATCACTTCATCTTTGTTCTGCATTCAGGCCACAATTTCTCTATCATGGCAATCTGTAATTTTAATTGTACTCTTTATGCCTCTTTTATATACATTTGAAACACACACACACACACACATACACACACACACACACACACAATCATTAGATACAAAATTTAAGATAGTTTAACAAAACATTTATGGTGACATAATGAAAGGCTTAGATGTTGGTGATTATTCATAGCAGTGCTTTACTTTGCAATATAAAACATCAGACGAAGAAAAACAAAATAAATGTCTTATCTATTAATAAATAATATCTTTATTTTGTTCCTCTGGTGCTGTATATACCATGAACACTAAAAATACATTGAAATATAATACCAAAACTAGTAACACAGCATCTGCCGACTTCAATTATTATTATGCATTATTTTTCTTTTAAGAGAAAAATATTTCTTATCACAATTTTGCATTATGTTTAGATAGCATTATTAGTTTATAAAAGGAAACAATCCTGTCGCAATATAATTAGTGCTCATGTATATCGGAGAATGGTGTATTTCTTAAGTCTCCATACATACTTGTCTCTATTAGTTTATTTCTTATGAGAATAATTTGCTATTCTTCAAATGCACTTTTCATAGGCATCCTCAATGGATAGCAGTAGCAGCCGGTGAAAATTTTTAATTGGCCGAACACGATAATTCCAACACTGCATTAGAGCATAGTGCATTTGTTTCGTGTAACGATAATTTTTCATGTAATGATAATTGGAAAAACATAATTGTTTTCATATTTTCAACAGTGACACTCATCATAATCAGCCCTGTATCTATAATAAATAATTATATGTTATTTTAACAGAATAAAATAAGATTTACCAAAAATATTTCACCCTCTCCAAGAACATAAACCAATAATAAAAGTTTTGTATCTCACAGAAATAACGCACGCAAGCATACAATTTATCTGTAGTGACACTTGTCATGTGCAGTGACACAAAACAAGATTCACTTGTTATGTGCAGTGACAAGTGCAAACAAATATTGGCTAGTCTAGCTGCAATTGGCCGAATGTGATAATTCCGACACTGCATTAGATCGGAGTGCATTTGTTTCATAATCTAAAGTGTTAATCAAACAATTCCAATTATTAACTATTCGGTCAATGTCGAAACATAAGCTGTAACATTTAACATGTTGTATTGCATTTATATAATGTTGTAAGCATTGTTATTATTTATAAACACAAACAAAATTTAATTTTTTTAATTTTTTTCCTTGGGGGGGGGGGTGCTGCAGTCGAAGTGCATATGTACAAGGTGCTACTGATGGATAGTGAAGTATACCTGTAGTTAGAAAACATTCTTATAATGTGCGATGTTATAGTTATACTTGGAACACACACACTTTGAGATACATTTCCATGCTTTATGTTTGTCTGTAATTGATGATTGAGTGAATCAAGTCTTTGTTGTGCCATCAAAGGCAGTGAGATTCATTTCTGTGGTATGGATGTTTCAACATATGCACTGCTCTTCATTCTCAAGAGATTCAATCTCCATTTTTGAGTCATGTAGTCACCGGTGAAGAAACGTGGATACTTTTCACTGGTGATGGAAAATATCCTACTGCCCTTGGACACTTAGCAAGAATGTTAACCACCAAAGGCAGTCGGTTTATTCACGGAAACATGCTAAACCACAGCCAAAACAAGACCTTCACCCTCAGTGAAGTTCTTGTTAAACCAAACAATCATAGCTGAAGTATACTGTGAACAACTCGGGTCGAAAGGGTGTTGTTTTTCACCATGATAATGCATGCCCTCATAGTGCAAGAATCACCTGTATCAAAATTGAGGAACTCAACTAGGAAAAACTTCTGCATCCTCCATATTCTCCTGATCGTGTACCTTCAGATTTACGACGGTGGTCTGAAAAGTTCTCGGCCTAACAATGAAAATACGAATTTATAATTTCAAAATAAATTTTATTTTTCAACATAATCTCCCTTAAGAATAATACATCTATTCCAACAATGCTCCAGCGCCATTATCCCATCCCTGTAGCAGTTCTCAGTAAGATCTGGAAAATACCCCTCTGCAACTGCAATTACCTCTTGATTCGAAGAAAAAGGCTGACCAGCGAGGAAGAGTTTTAGTTATGGGAAGAGATAGAAATCAGATGGAGCTAAATCTGGGGAATATGGTGGATTTTCCAACAATTCATAGTACACATCCCTTAATTTTCCTTTTGCCAAAACACCTTTGTGGGCAGGTGCATTGTCCTAATGAAAGATGATTTTTTTCTTCTGCAAACCGGGTCTTTTCTCACGAATTTTTTTTTTTTTTTTTTTTTTTTTTGTCTAGTCAGGTTAAAAGATTGGAATTATTGTTTTCCCCTTTTCAAGATAATTAATAAACAAAGCGCCTTTAGCATCCCAAAACACTGATGCCATGACCTTTCCTGCTGATGGAACCAACTTTGTCAGTGGACAGAAGCCAGCTAAACAACTAGCTTCTGTTCACTGTTTTCACTGCTGTTTGGATTCTGGTGTGTAATGGTGAATCCAATTCTCCTCCATTAAGCACTGTTCAGAGATTTTCATAGAGTGTATTTTTGATATGCTGTGAGCAAGCGCAGTACCCATCTTGCACAAAGCTTTTTCATTTGCAATTCTTCATGCAAAATATATCTTACATGCTCTTTTAAAATGCTTATAGTCCCAGCAATTTCATGCACTTTGACTCACTGGTCATCCAATACCATATTGTGCACTTGATCAATGATTTCTGGTGTTGTTACACTTTTTTGGACATCCTTCACATGGATTATCTTCAAGACTGGTATGGCCACATTTAAACTCAGCAGCCCATTACTTAATTGTTGAAAATGAAGGAGAAGAGTGCCCATAAACTTTTATTAACTTCAAATGAATTTCTTTTGGCATTAAATCTTCTTTTACAAAGAATTTTATAACGACACGATACTCAATTTAATCTATTTCAAGGGATACAGACAATGCTTTTGCTTCAGACAGCTGTGTAAAACAAACCACTTGATAGAATGACTTGAAATTTCACATGGATGCTTATGACAGATGTACCAACTTAGAAAAAAAAAAAATCTTGCCCATTGTGTTGCCATCTATGGTTGAGGCAGAGAACTTTTCAGACCACCCTCGTATTTTGAAGTTTGCAACATTTCATTAATGAAAAACGATACAATATATTAGAAGCACTGAAATTGAGCCTGTGCAACTTCTTTGCCTCCAAACCTCCTGGATTCTATAGAAATGACATTATTAAGCCTTCACAATGTTGCATAGGAAGAGCATTACTGGGTCAAATAGAGAATATATACTTGATTAAAATAGCATGTGATTTATCTTTTATATCTTTTCAGAACTTAATGCTAAAAATGACATTACCTGATACATAATTTCAATATAATAATATACGTAATATTTTTCCACATATTGTATATCTCCAGCTTAGAACCTGACATGTTTCCTGGTGTCCTTCTTCACATTAATATATTTTGTACTTTTTTAATGCAAACTTAATTCCTTGAATGCTTGAAAGTGAATAAACAAATACTTTACAAACCTCTCACCATCTGTTGTCTGTCTGTGTGGGGAGGGGAATATGATTAGATATTATGCTGTCTGTAAAGACAGCAACAAACTCCACCATACTCCAATTTTAAACTTTCTGTATAGACAGGTATTCTGCTCTCTCTCTCTCTCTCTGTTGTTTGAAAAGAGAGAAAGAGGAAGAGTGGAACATATAACTAAATTGCATGATGGAATGCAGCTGCACCATAGTGGCAGCATTATTTAGTAGCCTCCATGCAGTATTCTACTCAGAGGTTATAAGCTTGTAGAAATGCTTTGATTTACATCACCAAAGGGATATGGCAATCTGGCTGATATTGTACAAATTTTCCCACCATAGACAAAAAAAATACTTGTCCACATATGATGGCTAAGCATAATTCTGTTTTGGTGGCATACAGTAAAGACAGTCACAGACATCAAAGTGACAAAGATAGTTTACTTCAAATTTACTTCAATGTAAAGACTAGGAATGGTGTAATGTTCAAAATGTTCCAGATGCAGCTCAGATTAATGGTGTATAGTATCCAACAAAGGGCACTGTCTCTGGCAGAAGCAAATTCTTAGACCACAGGTGGCCAACAGCAGGCCTGCGGGCCGCATGTGGCCCGTAACGTGATTTTGTGCAGCCCGCAGCAGATTAAAAACTATATTAAATTATATATTATCAACTTAGCTATTAGTTTCGACCACAGATTTTCTGATTGATATACTAGTTATATTCATTATTTCTGATGACAGAAACAATTTATATTCTCAACACGGAATCAAAATTGCTTTAAAAAGATTACTCAATTTATAAAATCTACTGCTTCTCTGTGCGAGTTGTAGTAGTGAGAGTGGTAGATTTCTATGTGCTCTATTGTAATGCATCATTGAAAGTCACTTGCTTTGCTCTAGTTACAGTGATCAGTTTCAGAGACTCAGTTTCACAGTTAACAGTGTTATTGTTGCAGTTCGTGTCCCCTGGTCAGTTACTTCAGCTTTTGTGTACTATGAGTAAGAAACGTAAGATCTGTAAAGAAAACAGTAATTTCAGGAGAAACGGGAAAATGAATTTCTGTTTATAAACAATAACGACAACAAACCACAGTGCCTTGTGTGCTTGCAAGTATTGTCTGTGCACAAGGAATATAACCTCAAACGCCACTACATACAGCACCATGCATCTAAATACCAAGAATACGTTGGACACATACATATTAAAATTGTACGACCCGTGATGCTACCACTCATCATATATTGGCCCTCTTATAGAATGAACACGCCTGACTTCGACCATAATCAAATCATAATAAATGCCAATATAAATGGAGCAAAAAAGTATCTGTCAGCATCTCAGGCGGAAGCTAGGATGTGAAGGATGTTCACTGCTCTCTGGCACTCATCTCATAAGTGACATATGAAGTAGAAATGGCAGATTTTTTTTGTGTGAAATTTGAGTCCCAAAATAAAATTGCTTCTGTTTGCAACTGAATTACTGTCTGTCCTAGATCAGGATAAGATACCGTTTACAGCAAAAATGCACACGGTTTTTGTGCAAAAATTTGACCTATATGCAAGCACATGAGTCTAAAAGATAGATGGTCAAGGCTCTGTGAGCCTCATATTTCAAGAATGACAAAAGATAGCAAAGTCATTTGGTTCAGCTCCAAACTTATCAAACCAACTCCTCATTTTCTTCCTTGTTCTCTGGAACAGTCTTTCCATATACCTTTTCCCAATGAATATAACCTTAGATCTTCAAAAAACACATCAACAGATTCCTTTTTTTTTTCCGGGGAGGGGGGGGAGTTAGAGGTAGTTGCCAATGTTTTGGCAAAACTTTCCCAGAGAGCACTTGCAAATGCTTCAATTAGCATTTTTGCATCCACTCTGTCTCACAGGATCAAAGATGACTGGGTGATATATCTGCCCTTTGTTTTCCACATTTTGTCTTAGACTATTTGGTATATTGGTTGATCTGCTAAGACAACATGAATTGGATCTCTGAATTCTTTTGGTTCTAACAGCAGAAGGTATTGGAATTGGGTGCAAGCACATTCAAATGCAATTAAGTTTACTGTAGTGGCTATTTACAAAGATATCTCAAGCTTTGTTTTGAACTTTCTTGGCTGCTACTGTCATTTTGAATTCCACTATGGTATAGAGAAATGTTAAAACTGACTTAATGTTTTGAGTTGTAATATCTTGTATTTATATGCTCTATAACATTATTTATTGTTGCTTCACTGGTAAGGGAGGAGCTGACTGCTGAAGAATCAAATTCTGTCAATGATGAGATGATGTTCTAATCAACCTGATCTATTTCCATTTTGATATCCATAATGGATATCACTCTATATGATGACTCTCATATATGTTATCTTCTACTTCCCATTTAAACAGTGGAAGCGAGATGAAGAAATTCTCAGACTGACAGAACTGAATGCTTGGGTAGGTAAGTGGAGGAAGTTGTCACTGTCAGGGTTTAGGAGAGAGAGATTATTGTTGTCAAGCATGCCCTCAACGGCCCTTTTATGATGTTAGGTTTGTACTACCCTACAGAGTAATGTGGCAATTTAAACCATTATTAACCCCCCAACCGGCCACAACGTCTATAGACGTTCAGCTAAATCTGGATATGAAGCTCTAACACTCATTGAATAACATGGATAAGAAGTGCAATTTGGTGTCACTATTTCATCCACATCGGCCGGTAGCGAGGTTAAGAGTATACATAATAGTAACTGCAGCATGATGATCAAGGTCATCCTGGATTATACCTTTCTTTTTCTCTCTCTCTCCTTAATCACAATTCCATAAATCACATAAAGAACCTATAGCACATCAGTGCCATGTCAGGTATAAGTGATGAAAAAGAAGTAATCTGTTCACATTATTCTGAAAGAGTTGGAGGGTGTAGCTGCTGGGGAACAATTCAAATGAAAAAGGAGAAGCAGGATCAGGGTTGCATTTGGATTGAAAATTGATATTGGGCAGCTGATGCAACTGTTTGATTTACTGGCCCAACATAAAGTGCACAAATGATGATTGCTAGTTCACTGAAGTAGTGTCCATGGAATTACTCAGAGAAAAGAGACAGCTGAAATATCCTCACAGTCAAAAAAAAATAAAATAAAATAAAATAATTAAATCCTGTCCACATTAATGTATGATAGGCTTTCATCCTTTTTTTTTTTTTTTTGGTGTAGAAGGAGGGGAGATTCATTAAAACATCATTATTATTATTATACAGGCACCTCCATGGAATCCAAAGATTCAACGTGGGAAACCCAAACTATCCACACAACCTATCATACCTTTCCTTGAACTCCAACTGATAAAATTGGATGGGCAGAATCAAGGCAAAAACAAGAGACTAGTGGTGTGTTCCAAGGTTCAGTGCTGGGACCATTGTTGTTTAATTGGTACATAAATGATATAGGAAATAACCTGAAAGGAAATATTCAGTTGTTTGCTGATGATGTAAAATGAGGTAGAGTAATAGCAAGGCAATATGGAGAGGTTACAGGACGATTTGAATAGGCTGTCAGTATGGGCAAAAGATAATGGGTGTCAATTTAATGTGAAGAAAAGTAAAATAAATAAATTACAAGCTATTTTTTTCCCCAAAAAAATACCAATTTTTTATATCTGTCCAGCAGTCATCCTCTTATCCACATAACCAGTGTCATATCCATCCTCATTTGTTGTAATTTGCATAACAGAGAGACCTCCAGGGAGTCAGGGACTCATCAAGGGAGGCCGCATACTACACACCAGCTATCTTGAACTTATTCTTGAATTCATTCACACTGCTTGCACTCACAAAATCCAATGGCAATCCATTCCAATAATGTACCACCTCATGAGAGAAAAATCTAGCACTCACCCCCCCTTCTTAGCAGCATTCATTCTCAGCATCCAAGGATGCCCTCATTTCCTTTCCCCACCCTCCAAAAATTCCATCAACTGAAATTCTGTACACCCTTTCAAAAATTTGTAGGTCTCAATCATATCACCCTTCTTTCTACCATTTATAGTGTGTCTTCATAATCTGTATTCCACAGTCCTGATATAATTTTAAACACACTCCTTTGCTCTCTCTCCACAGGCCAGTTCAGAATCACAAAGGACACCAGGAGACCAGACCTGTGTACAATAGTCCAAATGAGATCTTATCAAGGCTTTGTAAAGAGGCAAAATGACATCCTTATCTTTACATGTAAACGTTCATTTCAGCATTGCAATTATCTTTTGAGTAGTATTTGCAATGTTTGCTATATGGTCCCTGAACTTCAACTTCATTTCTATTAACACTCCAAGATCCCTAGCTTCATCAGTTTCTTCTAGCGTAATCCCACCAATATAATACCACATTGGATATCTAATCACGCCGAAATGAATGACTTGACATTTACTGACATTGAACTGACATCCATTTTCCCATGCCCACAATTACAGAATATTCAAATCATTCTGCAAGTACTGCATATCAGCAGCATTCCTGATTATCCTACCTATCTTTCCATCATCAACAAATAGCTGTATGCCGCTTGTCAAATCCTTTCCAATATTATTAATGAATAACAGTGGACCAAGCACTAATCCTTGTGGTATACCACTGGTTACCTTACATCTTGCAGACTCACATCCTCTGTAGATGCCACGTTTTGATCTATCAGTCAGCCATCCTCTTATTCATGCTAATATTCTATACCCACACCCATATTCTCCAATATATGCAACAGTCTACCATACTGTATCCTGTCAAAAGCCTTAGCAGTATCCAAAAGTATCATGGTGTATCCATTATCTTTGTCTAGTTCAATGGTAACATTGTTAACTAATAATTAAGGAATTGACAGCGGACACTAGAAATATAAATTAAATAAACTTTAATATATACTTTCCGATATTTCGGCAAACATCACATTGCCATCTTCTTGGGAACTTAATACAAAGACAAGTGCATGCAAGTACTACATAACAGCAAATGAGAACCGAAGCTAGGAAGCTACCGTTTTCCTAAAGTCCTGATGGTGCCCCCTGCTGGGCTATATTGGTAGTTCTTGGCCTTTGGGCTGAAGTTCTTCTGATAAATGTTTCCCAAATTTGGGGCAGTCTCATGCATCCAAATTTGTTGAGGTTTGGCATGTTCCTAAGGGCTGAGGCTGATTCCATGAATAGTCTTTCATATTTGAACTTGCTGCAGTGTATTACTGTGGCTTTCTTCCATCTTATTCTGTGGCGAGTATCCAGAGCGTGGTCTGCAAGCCCAAAGTGGCTGTACTGGTGAAATCGGATGTAATCCTTGTGTTCTGAGATTCTGATATTTGCTGTCTTGCCTGTTTGGCCAAAGTAGGACAATTTACAGCTGCAAGGGACCTGGCATAGAAAGCCTGGTATACAAAGACCAACCACTTCCTTTAGACCAGGTAGGGCTAGGGGAAGTGGTTGGTCTTTAGTGGAGTGGATAAGGGATACTAATTTTCTATATGGTCTGTAACAAATGGTCAAGTCATATTTTTTTAAGATTTTGTTGATTTTTTCCGAGGTGCCTCGGATGTAGGGAATGGTGATGGATTTAGAGTAATCTTTTTTGTGAAGGGGGGGGGGGGGGAAGGTGGGTTGTGGATAACTGGTTTAAGTATTTTTTTTAATTCTTTTTTTTTTGGGGGAGGGGGGTAGCCATTGGCTGAGAAAGTGTCACGGATATGATTTAGTTCAGTGGTTAGGGCTTGATCATTTGAACAAATTATTTTTGCCCTGTTGAATAGTGTCTTAATAACTCCATATTGTTGTGAAGGGGGGGGGGGGTGATGGGATTGTTGGCAAATGTATCTGCCTGTATGGGTGAGTTTTCTATAAACTGAGAAAACCAAGGTTCCATCAGGTTGGCAGGTGACTAGTGTGTCTAGGAAGGGGAGGTTATTGTTTTCCTCTTTTTCCAGGGTGAACTTGATTCTAGGGTGTTGGTTGTTAAAGTGTGTTAGGAAGAAGAGGAGTGAATCCAGGCCATGTGGCCAAATAGCGAACACATCATCAACGTAGCGAAGCCATATGGTAGGTTTTTGTGGGGCTGAGTTTAAGGCTTTCTCTTCAAAAGTCTCCATAAAAAGTTGGCCAATGGTGGGAAAAGTGGTGAACCCATGGCTGTTCCCTCTATCTGTTTGTAGAATTTTTCCTGCCAAACGAAATAGCCTGAGTTCATTGTAAACTGAAATAGGGCTGAGATATCAGGAGGAAATTTAGCTTGGATTAGCGCTACGGTTTCTTTGAGGGGGACATTCGTGAATAAGGAGGAGATATCAAAACTGACCATTGTGTCATTATGTTGGAGTGTAAGGTTTTCTATACTGGCTTTGAAGTGGACTGAATTTTTTATGTGTGATGGTGTATTGCCAGTATAGTGTGAGAGCGCTTTGGCTAAATGCTTGGCTAGTTTGTAAGTGGGGAAATCAATGACATCCACTATGGGAGGTAATGGCACATTTTCTTTATGTATTTTTGGGAGCCCATATATGCGGGGGGGGGGGGGGGGGTCCAGACTAAAATGGTAAAATGCTTTATGCATTATGTCAAATGCCTTTGCATAATCCAGCAGAATCGTCATGTAGTCATTTCCCTCATGCCATCTGCATTTAGTAGAGTTATTCTTTCTTTTGCTTGCAGCATACTGATAGAATTCTCGGGGGTTGTCTTCAGCGTAGTCACTTCCGTTATCCAACTCAGCTGTTACTCCCTTATAAAAAGTTAGTAAATTACTAAGGCATGAGTGCTTTCATAAAACTATGTTGCCCCTCATATAGTATCATGATTTTATCCACCCATTCTTGAATTCTCTTTTTGACTGACCAATTTTTTCAGCACTTTTACCCCTATGCCAGAGATACTGATTGGTCTCTAGTTTGTTACTGCAATCTTATAACCTCCCTTATGCAAGGGAATTATTTTGTCCTCTTTCAGGGGACATAAGAAGAGCCTAGTCACAGGCATTTCCAATTTCCTTGCACATTCTCACAAAACCCTAGCTGATATCCCATCTAATCTCACAGCTGTAGCTACATTGAAATTATGCAATATCCTAAGAACAGTTCCAATTCATCCATCTCCGTTTCTATATCAGTGTCTGTCACATATGTTACAGCAGCAACCTCACTTTGATGATGTACTCTTGTAAACTGGTCACTCAATAACTCAACTATTTTATTTACTTCTGTCACCTTGACCATCATCAGTCACTAATTCCTACCTGAATAACCCTCCTTACCTTAGGTATACAATTTAATATTGCTTCCCAAACTTCTAGATGTCAGGGCTCCCTTTGGAAAAATTTAAATATTTCAGTCCCCCCCCCCCCACGAAAAAAAATCGTAATATAGATATATATGATTTTAATATTTATTGTATTTATATTCAATACAAAACATACACAGCGAATATTGCAAAAATTAAATGCAAATATTACATTTCTAGAATCTTACATACACATTTGACATGGCACATTATCTCATATTTTTATATAGATATATTGTTATTGTACATTTGCAGTACAAGCACATGAAACATAAAATGATTAGTAATAAAGAAAGAATTAAAAACATAAAAGAAGTTTAATAACAATTTAATGTGATGGATGTGTTTCCATACTGCTACACAAAAAGTCAATATCAGGTGAAATATTTGAAACTGAAATTCTGAGATTTCTGCTTTGAAATATAACTTATATGAATAAGCATATATTTACTAATATTCATTAAGTGCCGAAATATAAGGAAGCAAAATTTGTGAACCAGCATCAATGTGTGATTTTTTTTCATTAAAATATAAAAAATAATGAAAAAAAAAATAAATAATAAAAATTAAATATGTTTCTTTTAAGATAAAAAAATCTATTTAGTCTTAAAACATTTTGAATTTTTCATTATTTCACGGACCCCCTCAACAAAACCTACGGCTCCCAAGGGGGCCGCAGCCCACAGTTTGGGAAGCGCTGCTCTAAATGACCCTTAACTATCTCCCATGCACTACTAACATCTTTGACTGTAGTGTTTTATGCCATGGCAGCTTCAAGCTTCCTCCTAAGCTTGTCATAATCACCTGCCTTGTAGTTCCACATATACCCTTTCTTGCCAGAATATTCCTCATGTTTAACAATCTCCCAAGACTGCATGGTCACTTTCCAATCGGAGGCAATGTGTCAACCTTAGTTATGGATAGCTCTTCTGATCCTAAGACTAGGCCAAATACTCTGACATCCTTATATATAATATATATATAATATAAAGCAAAATGATTATCTATTTTGCTTCATTTCTCATAAACTATATGAAAATTTCAGGCAAACTCAAATTCCATTTTACAGACTGTAATTTATTTACTTTTTTTTCTTAATAACTATTGAAAGATAGTAATCTGTTGTTCTTTGTTATCCTATTGCTATTTGAGGTGGCAGATATAATATTTTTATTAACATAAAAACAGTTTGTGACTTGAAATATGGGTCTCACATATGTAGATGGGTATGTGAAATGTATTACCAAAATTCCTTGTGAAAGCAAGGAATGTAAATGATTTCAAGGTTCAATATGATACACATGCTAGTTAAGTAAGCCTGCCACATTGTCTGCTGACATGCAGAATTGCTGTAATAATAACTTTTCCTTAAAATCAGTCATTAGAAAAGTTCCTTGAAGAAGAGGACAGATACATTTCACTAGACATCACAACTAAATGCTACGAAGCTACTTGGTTCAATGAAGATAAGCAGGGTATTGTATATGGAGGTTTTATATTATACATTAATGTGGAAAAGCTAAGAATTACATAATCCAGAAACCTCGTTCTACAGACCAAACATGAAATTCTTTCAAGGTGCTTTGCATATCAGATAATGAAATTCTTCTACTATATAAAGACTCAATCCACAACCAGCATCATGACATAATGACACTGAAACCCACTGCATTAATGAGGGAGAATCTTTTGGTAGAAGAAAAGATATGCCATTCTCCTAGCCAATCAGCCTGACAGAGCATTTTGGATATAAGCTGTGAGAAGTTCCTATTTATTTATTATTTTGCAGTTTCAGTTTCACTGGCAATACTCACTGCATATTTTACTAGATATAAAACCTTGGCTGTATTATCAAAAAATGATGAAACTTCATAATTATTTCTTGGCAAATTCTTTATATCATCTTTGTAATTACTTTTTTTTTAAAAGTTTCTTTCTATTACAAATATTTAAAATGGTTTCTCTTCAGTTGTTTTTAACAGTCTTATCAATGTTAAAATTGCCATGTCAAGCTGCAGACAACTTTGCTTGTATAACGAAAAGTAATCATTTCTGATATTTTCAAGTGTAGCCAGTGTCAACAGATAGGAATCGCCTGAATGATAACAGGTAGCATATAGGGTATCCATAAATGGGAATCTTATTAGCATCCCAGTATAGCCATTCTTTTCAGTGCATACCATGTAACTCTAAACATTTATTTTATGGATCAAAGTTATTCGAAATATTAAAAAAAAAAAAAAAAAAAAAAAAAAAAAAAGCTTAACCAAATATCGCTGTTATTAAAACTCCATAAGTATATTAAAATATAACGAGCAAATACTAAAAAAAAAAGTTCCTATAAGTGAGATTTTCTTTTTACTCTCAGTATTAATGGATGTTCACATGACTTAATCACTTTACCGCGAAATCCAGCAATGCGGAGGACTGTTTACAAACTGTAAAACCAATTTAAATGACGTTATCAAAGTGATCCTCTGCAAATTTATGTACTCTTAGAATACTTCATTTTATCATTTGACAACAAAAAGGAAGTTACTTCAGTTTCTCCAAATGTCATTTTGGTAAAAAAATAATCGTTAATCGCATAATATAACAAATCTGAAATATCATATATATCAAAATAAAGTGCCACAGAGCAGCAAAACAACTTAGATGTATTCAATGATGATAAGACTTACCAAACGTCCAGAAACGATAACTCCAAACATTGCCATTCTCAGCAATTTTGATAGCTAACAATACTTTATTTGTACATGTTCAGAAAACGAAACGATATTTTATTTTACTTTTAATGTTTATAATACATAATATCTCCGGGGAGATTAACAAAAACACACGCTACCAACACGGGAGTACACAAACCAATATTCAACAAAACTGGACGCCAGTATCGAGCGAGACCGTACGGTTAAACCAAAATATTCTGATTATTTCATAAATTAACAGGTTGGTAACTAAAATTGAATAGGTACGTAGGAAGGGGGGGGGGTTACTACTTTAAAGAGAGAGAGAGAGAGGAAGCGAATATAAAAAAAAAAAGTGCATTGAAATGAAGGAAACTAAATAGACAATAACAGCAGTATATTTATATAGGCAAAGTGGATACTAGATCCAACATTATTTCAAAGCCGAATGTTCATAGAAACTATGAAGCTGACCTGAGAGCTTACTAGAATACCACCCTCGGCATCCCTGTGTTGCCTTAACTTGCAATGCTTAAAATACATGACTGCTACCCAAGCGTCCATATATTCGCCTTTTATTAGTGCATTTGATAAAGGTTTCACTGGCTTGACAGCTGTTTCGAACTGGTTGGTTCTCTTCAGAGACCAGGCCTGTTTATGTGCAGGAGTCGTCTTTCCAAAAATTCGAGCGATCCCTCAGGTCGCCAAACAATGAGCAACCTGAAGGATCATTTAATATATATCGGCGCCTCTGCTCAGTGACAAATGCATTCTACCACTAAGCAGAACCGCTCATATCCCATGGAAAAGTATCTGCCGAGGTAACCTCGATACAGGCCACCCCAACTGACCCAAATCCTCGGATGCTCAACAGCACTCTCACTATGTAAATAAAGGGAGTTTCTCCAAAAACTAAACGACCACTCACCAGATCACTCTTAACTCAACGAGTGACCCGATCTTTTAATTCAACGGTGGTTCTACTGAATGATAGGCTCGCCCTACCACTGAGCAGAACCCCTCATATTCCAGGAAAAGGCACTCGACACGGCCCCGATAGAGGCCACGCCGAAAAAACCAATCCCCGGATACTCAACAGCACTCTTAAGGCACTGTATAAGTAAAGTCCCCCCCTTTAAAAATTAGGCGACCCTCCCCTGACCGCTTTAAATGAATGACCGAAGGATCGTCCAACTCAGCGGTGGTTCTACTCAGTGACAGGCTCATCCTACCACTGAGCAGAACGCTCATATTCTGGGGAATCATTCACCTCCACAGCAACGATGGAGGTCACGCCTGAAAACACCAAGCCCTGAGACTCAAATTGTTCTCCCAAAGGAAAATCTTAAGAGAGCAAATACTCTCGTTCAGTACAAACGAAATCTAAATGTCAGAGAAATGTATTTTTTGTAATTACTAAATCACATACCAGATCCAACATTATTTCAAAGCCGAATGTTTATAGAAATTATGAAAGTTTCGTAAGTTCACGAGAGAACTTATGAAATTACAATCCTCGGCATCCCCGATTTACCCCTAGCTTGCACTACTTAAAAGACATGAAATAATGTTGGATCTGGTCTCCACTTTGCCTATGTAATTTTACATCACCAAAATAAAGTCTTATGGCTCTTCCTTTAGTAATTACTTTTACCACCGACCGAGAGTTTTTGCTCTCTTAAGGTTTCTGCCTGGTCTCTGAAGATAACCAACCAGCTTGAAACAGCTGTCAGGCCAGTTAAACCTTTATCAAATGCACTAATAAAAGGCAAATATATGCCAGATGGGATTTAATATCCCCTTAATTTAAGTAATGTTTTCATTGCCGAAATGAAGCTTATTAGCTCTTTATATTTAAGTAATTTAAGGCAAATATATGGATTCTTGGGCAGCGGTCATGTTAAGTAGTGCAAGCTAAGGTAACTCAGGGATACCGAGGATTGTACTCTCGTTTGCTCTCAGGTCAATTTTCATAGTTTCCATAAAGATTCGGTTTTGAAATAATGTTGGATCTAGTATCCATTTTGCCTATGTAATTTAATATCACCGAAATGAAGCCGTATAGCTCTTCCTTTAGTAGTATATTTAGATTTTGATGGATTGTCACAGAACAAGCTGGTAGTTAAACCGGAACGGATATGGTTGGATTAATGTACTGGACTGGAGGTTTGTTGTTCAACAGGTATTATCAGCAAATTATGTATGAGGCAACAATATCTCAGACGAAGAAAGATACGAATGGTGTGCACCAAGGATCTGTTTTGGGTCGTTACTATTTAACATGTATTTAATGCTACTGAGAAAGGTTTGGATGGTGAAGACATTTGCAGTCAATGATATGTTCGGAAAAAACTACGATGAGCAGAGCAGATGTAGTTTTGCAAAAGGAATTGAGTAGACTGCATGAATGAACACGTGAGTAGGTTTCAGTTCTATGTTACATGGTGTAATTTTTTTTAATTCAAGAGCAAAAATGGGATGCAGAATTTACAACTGGTGGCGATATCTTAGCGGAGGTGGAAAAGGTAAGGTATGTTGTGGTGATGGTAGACAACGACCTAAAATTTGGGGGACACATCGATAAAATAACACAGCGAGCTCTGACGATGGTGCATAAGACATGAAGTGTAGAAGAAGGATGTCATGGTTCCATTGCATAAGACTTTAAACAGGTGTCAAATGGATTACTGTGAGAGATTTGGCTAGTTACCTGATTTTCAAAAGAAACATGAGATAGGGAAAAGATGATTGACTAACCTTTTCTGGTCTCTGGAATGTTCAGAACAGAAGCAGTTGAGGAGAAGCAATTCACAGCGTCTAGGATAGTAGTTGAAGAATGAGAGGAGTGGATGGGGGTCTAGTACAAATGCTGATTTTCATAGACTGGGGAACAATAGGCTACCTTTGGAAGCTGAAAAGGTAAGTGTAAGCAGGGTTAGGAAATGGGTTTTTGCATGGAGAATAGTGGGTGACTGAGCACAGACAAGGAGAATGTGTTTAAAACATGGTTGTTGAGCTGTGTGACAGTAGGGTTTTTCACAATGAGTCTTTTGACTTTATGCAGATCTCATCATAATAATAATAATAAATAAATTTTATTCCCATATAGGGTATAGCAAGGCCAAGTGAAAAGGGGTGGTGGATTACAAGTGTTGTGAGACTCAAGGACCATGCAATATGAACAATATAAGCACCTATTTTCTTTTGTTATATGTTAGCCATTTTATTGGGACTGAGTCATTCATAATTTTTCTCTCATACAAACGAGCATCAAATGGAAGATCATCACGTGTCTGAAATGGATGTTCAGCAAAAAAAACTGTTCCAGATTTGCTCGTGATGAATATTGAAAGATTCCAGCAGTTGATCTTTCATTTTGTGTGGACAGCAGGTTTCAGGACAGCATTGAGTGGACAGCAGGTTTTTTTCCCCACCAGTTCATCTAGGGTTTTTCATCCAGCAAGCAGGCAAACCGGCCCCCGTGAACACATACGGATTACAGTCAAGAATACTGACCCAGCCATAGGTCTGATTCGTCAGCTATGCGGGTTCTGAGCCCAGATAAAATTTGGGGGATTGAGATGGTGGGGTACCTTCTCGTAAAAGGGACTCACTTTATATCACGGCCGTTATATCATCATGCTAAACTAACTAACTATCAGTTAGTTAATAGATCTGCTACTAGCTGTCAAGAAGACGCATCTACCATACGATGAAAAATACGCAATTGGGATAATTCTGATCACTAAAACATGCCCCAATACAATGGTTTCAAACTGGACTACAGAAGCCATATGCTGGAATCTATCAACTCCTGTTGTTTGCGTTACTCCTGGTCACTGATATGTAATAGTGATGTATGGCTGTTTTCCGTATAGGAAGGCAATTTCAGAGTTAAATTAGTCCTAAGTTTAAGGATTGCAAATACTTATTTTTATCCATCATTGTTTCAAATATAATGAAGAGTCAGTAAATCTGGCCCAGTAACGAGATTGCAGTTTTTATTTTATTTTTATTTTTAAACAGATACATGTCAATTAAATTTCATAATAAAATGAGTATTATTTGGGCATCAGACTTTAATGATACCCAAGATGCTATTTTCATGCGAATAACGAAAATAGATAAAAGATGACAGCACTGTTCTACACTTTGTGTCAGAGTGATCAGTGGAGCTGCGATGCTCAGGTATTCAATATTACTGGGTAAATAGAGCTCTGACATTATGTAGCGATTTGGTGGTGGGGGTGATACAGGGGTCAAAGACACATGATGTAACAATAAACTTATCTTTTAAAAATGCAGAAGTCTTCTCTAATTTGTTTTTCTAAATGCATGTGCCACTTTTATTTTAGAATGATCACATCCTGATTTACGCTCACGCGTAGACCTACACAGTAACTCCGAATGCCTACATCTTTTACGGTGTAGGCATTCGTAACCGAAATCCTACGGAATAGGTTGGTTACTCCTTATTCTTGGAGGTATCCTATGTCTGTAGAAGCGTGTATTCAGCGCTGGTTTTCCTTCTTACCACGCCCAAGACTTGGCTATGGGTGAGAAAGATCCTTAGCTGCTCACGTCGGCGACGAGAATCGAACGCAGGACATTCCTTTCCCAGGCGTATGGTTGCGGAGCGCGTAACCACTCATCTAACCGCGCGGCTTTTAGAATGATACAGAATAAAAATAATAACACACACACAAAAAAATTATAAATACGAATTTTAACTTTTGACAACCTTCGCCAGAGTTGTTTTCAAGACATGTTTTAAGGTTAAGTATTCATAAATTTTAGAATTTCTACTCGATAGTTTAAAATAGTGTGCTATAACAGCAATAAAAAAATTGAAAAACAGCATAACGCAAGAAATCAACATGCAGTGAACAGAAAGACATAAATTATGAATTCAATTAACAAACGAAAATGCTAAAGATTTCTCTTAGATTATACTACTTAAGAAGCATCCTTAGAAATGCCATTCCCAAATATATACACATATTGCAATAAATGATGTTAACTATAATGGCGTCATTATTTTGAACTTGCTGAAGGTCGATTCATCAAATATATTGCAAGTTATTAAATAGAAGAATGTGTAATAAATAATTACACATTTAAAATATTTTTTTATCCTATAATGCATATATCTGCTGGTATGTTATATTTTTCCAAGTGGTATGAAAAATACCCTATCGCCTTCTCGTTCTTCAAAGGAAGTACGCAGAATTCTTTTAGACCTAAGATTTTGTTAGTTGGAAATCAATAGGCAGCCAGTTTTTATTCAGAATCATTATCGGATAATTGAATTCACCTCTACTGACTAGAGTCTCTGTAGCTCAGTCGGTATTGGCCGGAAAGACCTGGGTTCGATTCCCGTCAGTGACGTGAGGAACCATTATTTGGTCTCTTTCAACTAAAGGTGAGTTAGCTGGTCTCATGCGGAGGTAGAGGGTTTTTTCACCCAGAAATTCGGTTTTTCGTCCCTCAGAACAGAAAAACCGGCCCATGAACACACA
This sequence comes from Typopeltis vanoorti, assembly GCF_054136105.1. NCBI lineage: Eukaryota > Metazoa > Arthropoda > Arachnida > Uropygi > Thelyphonidae > Typopeltis > Typopeltis vanoorti. The sequence continues at coordinate 79,128,118 of NC_143568.1, forward strand.
CACACACACACACACACACGGGTTTATGTAAATCCGTGTGTGTGTGTGTGTGTGTGATAATCATAAATTCATACTTAATCCCTCATTGGGAGGATTCAACCACTCCCAAGGGATGAATGAGGAACGGAGGGAACCCCACACCAATTAATAACCTTTACTGACAATAATACCGATGACTTAGGGATGACGATATAGCAGTTGATATAAAAGATTACATTAATCTGGGGGAGGGGATATTGTTATTTTAATTCCTTCGCTTGTGATATGCTGACTTTCTTTCTTTGTGCCAACAAATTTATTGTTGAAACAAACTTGGTTAAAATAAAGTTAGGATTAAAATACTAGGTTAGTAACGAAAAGGTAAGAGGACTGGAAGAGTGTTTCCTACTTCTTTACTTATTTTACTCATCATATCATCATCAGTGGGTTTAACGGGAATTTAAGCATCTACAACTTTCCAAATATACTTGGATTTCGTAACCATACTTCTAGGAACATGCAATCATATTTCTTTGTGCAACTGAGCTATTATTATGCAGTATTATTATTACTAATAATACATGAATTATGCTGTAATATCCAGTGCACATTATGCAAATCAATGATATCAGAATCTGTTCTTTAGTCACATGAAAAAAAAAAACGTAGTATTATTGCATCAACTTATTATATACGTACTGTAATTTATATGAGACAGTAAAGTGTTAAAAGCTATAAAAAAAATTAGATGCAATGCATATGCAGAGTAAATGTATATGGATATGTACAACATGTTCTTGTATGCAAAAACTTTTATTTTTTAAATAAAAAATATGTTAGCTGTATGTCACAGTTATGTTAGTTGTGTAAATATCTATGCAGATTAGTGTACAAGTATATACTAGTGTACAAGTATATATTGTACACTAATCTGCAATTGGGCTGTTGCAGGGGGGGGGGATATCAATGGATTACAGTTGTAATCCATTGATAAAGTAGTTGCTGAATAAAACAGTTAAGTTTGTGTGGATTGACAGAAAAAAAAAATCGGAAGGATGGGAGATCTTATTGAAACTACCGAAACTTCCTCTCTTTCCTAGGCAGTTAGTTCCCCCGAATTGCTTGCTTAACATTGTAAATAAAAATCTCGCTTGTCTCTCTTTTACTTGACATTATCTAATTTAAAAAAGCGTCCAACGAAGCTCATCTGTTATTATTTTTGTTAATCCTGATTCAACTGTCCAGTTGAGCTCCCTAATTAGAGGTTTTAGATAACTTTAATGCAGTCGGCTTGCCATTCTTCAGTTGCATCTCTATTGAGGGTATTTTATGTTTCCAATTATGGACAATACTGCAACAGACATGGTTGAAATTACCTCCGTCATCTGGCTGAGTCAATACCTCGGAGAGTACAGGCTGTTATTTGCGCTAGAGGAGGAGGGCCGACACGCTGTTAGGTGGGTATCTCTATTGTTTTGTCCGTGTGTGCGTGCGTGTGTGCGTGCGTGTGTGTGTGTGTGTGTGTGTGTGTGTGTGTGTGTGTGTGTGTGTGTGTGTGTGTGTGTGTGTGTGTGTGTGTGTGTGTGTGTGTGTGTGTGTGTGTGTGTGTGTGTGTGTGTGTGTGATTGTATTCTTCAACTGATTTGCCTGTTTTGTGGGAGGAAAAACCATGGCCTCCCTGTGATCGGCTAACACACTGATGTTAAAGATGGGAATGGTTGGGATGTGAAATGTCACACTTGTCCTTGTTTATCTTCTAGACGTGAAATTCGGTATACTAAAATCGTTCGAAATATTTTCAAACATTTTAAAATATTTTAGTAATGACGAGTTAAAAAAAGCAATATGAAAGAGCATAACAGCGTCTGGGAAAAAGCAAGGGATGAAAGATATGGATCGTGTGCAAAGGGGACTGAGGAAAAAGAGGGCGCTCTAAGGAGGAATATAAGGGGACGAGCGCCGTAGAGAAAATGGCGGTTCGCATTGTAGTCTCGCATGATGGGTGCTGTTGCGAAGAATGTTTTTTTTTTTTAAATTTCAGTGATTAGTGAGTTTTAGATATTGTGAATCTGCTTTGTTTGCGGAATACGAGGTAAGGCTTTGACTTTTGATACAATCTTCTAGCCCTAGCCTGTTCTCTTCGCCATTGTAAATATTTTATACCTATTCAAGAATGGAAAATGTAAACGATATCAAAGACGCCATTCAACAGTTAAACAAAGATATGTCACTTGACATTCTCAAATTCCTCCTAAAGAAATTTGAAACAGATTATCCTTGTTGCTTGAATCTCTTCACTCGAGTAAATGACACTGAAGATGATGATTTGGACATTGAAGAGGACATTACACCTATTCTACCTTCAAAGACTCCCCGACAGTTCGGTTGTTCTCATGAAGAACATTCTAATAAAAGACGCAGAACATCGGAAGGTGGATTGGAAGTTGATGTAACAACTCAACAAAATCAGATCACCCAAGATAGAAAAGTAAAGGTCCCTCCAGTCGTCCTTCGAGATAAAGACAAATGGACCTCAGTCTCAAGATCCCTAGGAGAACAAAATATCAATTTTTCCTGGGCAAGAAATACTGAAGAGGGTGTAAAGATTTACCATACCACTGTCACTGATTATCGCTTGATGACGAAAATGCTTGACAACTCTAAATTGCCCTTCCACACATTTGCGCTAGCTAGCGAGAAGAACTTAAAAGTAGTTCTAAGAGGAGTGGCTGAGGGTATCGCAACTGATGAGATCACAGCTGACCTCATCAATCAAGGATTGACTCCAACCAAAGTCAGTAGAATGTTGAGGTCAGATAAAACACCAATGCCACTGGTGTTGGTCGAAATCTCCAACACACAAAAAAAGCATCTATGAAGTTACGGACATTTATAAGCTTAAAATTACAACCGAACCTCTAAGGAAGGAGGCATCAGCACGGCAGTGCCACAGATGACAGAGGTTCAGGCATGCCCAAAAACTGATCAAAAACTGCATCTACTGTATATGCAGAGCTGCATATAGATGCCCAAAATGCAGTGAAGGTCACCAAACTAACTCCTGCACCAAACCCAGATCCACACCTGCTTGCTGTGACAACTGTAGAGGACCACATCCCTCTAATTACAAGGGTTGCCTTTTCCATCCAAAAAACTGTGGATCAACAAGAACTAACCACGTTCCTACAAGCAATGACACAACATGCAACCAAGCAGTTCGCCCTCCAGATCATAATACCTCACATTCGACAACACAGGAAGGCACTTGAACCTCATCCATGTCCAAATCATATGCGGAAGCGGTAAGAGCCCAGACTTTTTCATCACAACAGCGAACAAACTCTAATCTCACATCAGCTTTAACCTCGTCACTTGCAACAATGCTGCATGAATTCAGCAAAGCAAGCACCTCACCATCCTCCAGAAAAAGATTCTATCTAGAAACCCAATCCATATTAACAGTTCTCTATAATGTTTAAAAAATTTAAACCAAATTCTCTCATGATAACAGCATGGAATGCCAATGGCTTAACAAATAAAATTCTCGAGCTGCAAGAATTTGCAAAAAGATACAATCCAGACATAATCTTGATCAGCGAATCCCACCTCAGACCATCAAACAATCCAAAACTAAGAGGCTATATTTTATACAGGACAGACAGACTTAACTCTAGTGGAGGAGGCACAGCTATTTTTATCAAAAATTATTTAAGCCACAACGCACTGACTAACCCCCAAACTCTAAACCTTGAGGTGAAGGGTGTGGAGGTGCACACTAATAACGCAGGCAAACTCAAAATCTACGCAGTGTACAACCCTCCCAGTATTCCACTATTGACAGCAGACTTAGACTCCATCCTCGGATTCCATAATTATAGCAGGAGACCTAAACTCCAAACACACGGCCTGGTTCAGTTCGTCAATCAACTCCAAAGGCCGTACCTTATTCAACTATACATTACTCAACTCATCAATAGTAGCTGGACCCACTGAGCCCACACACTACAGCCCATCAGGGAGTTCTGATGTATTAGACATAGTTATCCTCAGAAACATCAATTGTCAATACCAGCTGGAGACAGTAGAAGAGCTTAAATCAGATCATAATCTCATCCTACTCAGGTTAGGACTTCAAGATCAGCTCTCTCCCCATCATACTTTCATACCATGGGACAAGCTCTCTAAGGTTCTCCCAGTCCACATCGTCCGCCCCCTGTCATTCGTAAAAAAGAAGAAATAGATCAAGCTGTAAACAATTTAACTAGGCAAATCAACTGAGCAATAGCATCAGTCACTCAAACCACTGTCTTCCACGCTCCTAACTGGATCCCAGAAGAGATAATGGACCTGATCAGGGCCAAAAATAAGGCCAGAAAGCGATATCACAATACTAGAGCCCCACAGGACAAAGCATCCTTAAACACTTTGAACAGACAGGTTCGAGAAGCCCTCCAGATCCATAGGAACTCCAAATGGGAAACCAAACTCAAAGAAATCAACCCAGAAGATAACTCCATGTGGAAGTTTGTAAAATCTCTTCGTACCAAAAGACAACCACTTCCCCCTTTAAAGACCAATCTTGGAATTGCACACACAGATGAAGAAAAAGTAGAATCCCTAATTGACAATCTGGAAAATCAATGCAGTCCATCTTATGCAAATTTAAATGTCAATCTTATTTACAAAGTTCATCATAAAGTTAGAAATGCACTAAGTCAGCCTAAGGATGATTCAGAAACCATCACCCCCACATCACCAACAGAAATAATAAATATCATTTCCCATCTGAAGAATAAAAAGGCCCCCGGCCCTGATGGCATTACCAATAGAATAATAAAGCTACTCCCACAGAAAGCCATAATTCATCTAGTTAATATTACCAATTCCATTTTAAGATTCCAGTACTTTCCCACAGATTGGAAAATCGCGGACATTATACCTCTGAAAAAGCCTGGAAATAATCCACAACTTCCCCAAAGCTACAGGCCCATCAGTCTTCTTTCCTGTCTTGGCAAAGTAATAGAAAAGGTCATCCTATCAAGACTACAATCAGCAGTGGACCAACAGAAAATAATCCCAAATGAGCAATTTGGGTTTCGCAAAGCTCACAACACGGTGCAACAAATTCACCGACTAACAGAACATATCACTTATGGTTTTAACTGGCACCTTCACACTGCTGCTGTGTTTTTGGATGTTGCCAAGGCCTTTGATAAGGTCTGGCATCAAGGCCTTATCTTCAAACTAATTGAAAACAATATCCCAATTAAACTAGTGAAACTCATATATTCATATATCAATGAAAGATACATGCAAGTAAAACTCAACGGAATTGTTTTTTCAAGGCGCAAAATTCTAGCGGGAGTACCTCAAGGTTCTCTTCTGTCCCCAATACTTTTCAAAACTTACATGGCAGATATTCCTCTCAATCCAAGAACAACTACTATGGCCCTTTATGCCGACGACACCGCTATTCTAACTAGATCACTCAGCCCTCGCCTAGCAATCACTAGACTCCAAGGAAGTATCAATGAGCTAGCAAACTGGTTCACCAACTGGAGGATTCAAGTGAACTCCCTCAAAAGCTCAGCCATAATGTTTTCAAGAAGAAAAATCTGCAACAAAGAAGACATCCTGCTCTCTGGTCAAAAGATCCCATAGCAATCAGAGACCAAATATCTTGGGGTATTAATGGATAAGAAACTCCTTTTCAACAAACACATCAATCTCATTTGATCCAAATCTTCCAAAGTCATAGCACAGCTCTACCCATTGATCAACTGTAAGAGCAAATTGAACCTACATAATAAATTGCTTCTTTACCGGATGGTAATATGTCCAGTCATTACCTACGCCTCACCAGCATGGAGTCACACTTCAAGATCAAACATTTCAAAATTACAGAGAATCCAAAATAAATGCCTTAGGATGATCCTGGATGCACCGTGGTTCGTCAGAAATTCACAGATTCACCGAGAAAATGCACTCCACACATCTCCTCTATTCTTCGTGATCTTGCAGAAAAATTCTTCGTGAAGTCAAGTTCATATTCATACCCACTAATAGTACAAGCTGTCAATTACAATGAGCCTGATTACTACAAACACAAAAGACCGAAGGCTATTCTTCTCTCAACCGATCATAGCTAACACGACTGCCCTCAGGGGGCGAGCTTAATTGCTCACAAATCTCCCACTTCCAAACAACTCTCATTACAGATAAAGGGGAATATGAAAAGCACTAGTGCTTCACCCATCCTGTCAGTAATGTTATTGGTTTTATTATCAGAAGGTGTCTCTTGTCGTATCGTTTTCCTGTTTGGTGGCTCAGAAGTTAGCGGGAGTTCGCGTAAAGGGGGGATGAAAGGTCTGTGCTAAGATAAGATGTCAGACAGCAAGCTTTCTTGAAAATGGAGAAGGATTCTATGCATAGCTGAAGGTAAAAATTTCGAGTCCTAGCAGAATCAAGCCGTCGCTGAGAAGTCCCATTGAGTTGTTCCTGAAACGCAAAGATTTAAATCTGTTTTCGGCAGAAATAATGAAGATAGCGTAACCCCTACATTGGCGTATGGACAACCAATACACAAGAAGTAACCAGACGTACACGTGGTGTTGAAAGACATGGAAAAAGTTCGGTAAGGTGAAATTACTCTATTTTGTGTATAAAATTCATTAGAAGAGAGAAGATTGTTTGCGAATGTGAAATTAAGAACAGTATTCTAAAGAACTCTGTGGACAGTCTCTAATTAGAAAGTTAACCTCCTTTGAGAGAGTTAGAAGAACTGTTTGGAAAAGATCTTTAGTAATTGTGTGTGATAAGATTAACTTAATGAGATCAGAATTGTGGATTTTAGTAAATGAGTAACATTAGAATGTTTATTTATATTATCTTATAAATAACATCACAGAAAGGAATTTTAGTTTAACTTCATATCATTTGCTATCTGTCCCAGTATGCAGTTATTGTTTTGCATATGCTTTACGATGTTTCTTAACCTTTGATTTAATTTAGAGCATGTTAACCTCTTAACTCGAATTTTAATTAGTATTCAGTTGTTGGATTCTGATTATATAGAGATTGGAGTAATTATTATTTGTTTCAGAATCCAATATGATCTTCCATAACATAGGCTAGACTTGTAAATATTATTTAATGTAAACAACTTATTTTACAATGTAATATTCATATAACTACCTTTAATTTTATCTAATATTTAATTATTTAATCAAGAATACATGTATTAATAGTAGAAAAACTCTGTGTTAAAATGTTATCAAGCTATTTAGCTTATTTCTATGTTAATATAGAATTTATATCTGATAATTTAACTGCACATTAAAAAATCAAAAAAAAATCAACTAACGCCTTTTTATTCCTTAATAGGAGTAGGCGAGGCTTTTATACCCTATCTAGACTGAGTGGGCAGTTCAATCTCCACCGGTAGCCAATAAGAGATAGCTTGCCCATGTCAATCACTAATTATAGCAACCACCTATGAAGAGGCTGGCAAACAAGTGCTGCCATCTCTTGGTACCTAACCCTAACACGATATGTCACTGTCTGATATAATGTGGGTACTACGGTCGATTTTCTTGAGTTTACGGGACGAAAAACCCGAGTTTCCGGGAGGAAAAACCCGCTTGCCTGTGCCAGAGATCGACTAACTCGGGAACCGGTCGAAGATAGGCTTAGGAAAAGTTCCTCCAGTCAGCGACTAGAATAGAACCTAGGTCTAACTTCAAGCAGCCAAGCCCAGAGGACGCAAGCGCCACTTCCACTGAGCTACACAGGCTCTCTGCGCATTAATTGAAATGTAAATATTCTCTATTTATCTGTAGAAATTTAACGTTATGTAATAGCTCAATTTTATTATGTTTTGTTTTGTTGTAGCTCAGTGGATGTGGCGTTTGCATACCACGGCGCTTGGCCGCACGAAGGAAGACTTGGTTTCAAGTCTAGTCGGCGACTAGAGGAAATTTTTCTAAGCCTTTTTTCGACCGGTTCCCGAGTTAGTCGATCTCGGGCACGGGCAAGGGGGTTTTTCCTCCCGGAAACTCGGGTTTTTCGTCCCGTAAACTCAAGAAAATCGACCGTAGAACCCACATTATTTCAGACATTAAATATATTGTGTTAGGGTTAGGGACCACGAGATGGCGGCACATTTGAGCCGTCTCTCTTCACTGTGTACCGCTTAATTAGTGATAGCCTTGGGCCATCTATCTCTGATTGGTACCAGTGGAGATTGAACTGCCCACTCAATCTCCAAAAGTTAGATAGGGCTAAATGGCCTCGCCTATTCCCGTATACGGGAATAAAAAGGCGTTAGCTTATTTATTTATTTTTTTTATTTGTTTTGTTGTCATGGAGACGCATGTAAGTAAGCGAGAACGTTTTTGGAACACCACGTGAGGAGAAAGCTTATCGAAAAGAGATAAGAAATCATGAGAACAATTTAGGCGGCAAGAATGGATATAAAAAGCGATGAACTCTGAAATTTTATTATTAAGAGAGAGAAAAAGGAGAGGATTGGCATTAGGTTGGAATTGGAGCATTCGGCATTCGGGAATCACAGTGCGATAATAGCGAGTCGGCAAGTCACTCAAGCAGCTAAATAAAGTCTACTAGTCGCCAGGCGGTTAGCTAATAAGTTGTAGAATAACAATTATAGCTACGGAAGACAGCTGAGTGACTACTAATAGACCAGCAATACTTGAGTTGAGATATAATTTCAGCGCCGACCTTTCAAGGACATACGGAACCTTGAAGCAAAGTACGAAGTTTCTAGAGAATAGTAGAGCTGTAAAGTTGAAGTTTACCGTTAGCTGTGTTTTGAATTGTGCCTAAAGAATTATTTGAATGCAGGAGGAATAAAAAACTGTGCATATTAAACCTCAAGATAAAGAATTATTGTATATTGTCTTAACTCATGAGTGATCAGTAGTACTTCAAGCAAGAACGTTTGTTTATGTGTATTGTGACTGATAATTAATTCAGTTATTGCTTAGAAGATTTATTTTAATGAGTGCCGTTTACTGTTTAAAGTGTTTAGAGTTGTAAAAAGTGTAAATGTATAAGTAGATGAAGATAGAAGATTATCGGTAAGATTATTCCAACCATTAATATTCCTATGCAGAGAAGTGTGTGAGTTTCATCCTAGAATTTCCTTATGTTAATAGTAACTATTGTGAAGATTAGCTGAAGTGTAGATTTAAAGGTGTTTGCTTCAGAAGAAGTGTTAGTGAATTTTTATTGTATTTGGAACTTAAGAAACTGTGAGATATTTGTGCAATCGGTTACTGAGGAATTTTGTGACTTTGAGCTATACCAAGTAGTTAATTGAATTTTGTGAGAGCTAAAATGTTTATAATATCTTACTTAGTGATTTGAACTTAAGTGTAAATTGTGATTCTAAATTAAATGTTTGTTTTTGTTAATCTAAAATTGTGTTTTGCCTGAATCTCTTTTACTGCACCATTCATAAAATATTCGAGCAAAAGCGGGAGAGATAAATAAGTTAAATATACTCGGCCAGTATATACAATATTAACAACTAAAGGAGAGATAATTGTGAGTTGGTTTTTCTTCAGTTCTTGAACTAATTCAGATATAGAGTGGCGCAGTCATTAAATATAAATTTTCTCTATATTTGTATTAGAAATCGACTAGCAACTATATTTTGTTTAAGAACATCGTAGTGACTATCAAGTCGGATCCAAGGTAAAGATTTAGAAGTAGGATCTGTTGTGACGTGTTCTCTTCATGTTCGAATCCGCCATCTTGTTACAAGTCACTTTCATAAAAAAAAAAACTAATTGTAAATTGATCACCAATCCAAGGGTAGAGAAATTTCTATTATACTGCGCCACTCTATCCTTAGATTAGTCTATATAAAATAGCAGGATCAATTCATAGTTAGTTAGCAGTCTCCTCATTCATTCTGGCCGAGGTATTTTATTTTCCACTTGGGATTCCCGCAAGATTCGAATTTTTATGAACGGTGCAATAAAAAGAAATTCAGGCAAACACAATAATTAGATTAACAAAATAAAACATTTAATATAAGCTATATGACACATACATAAATTCTACCTCTAATTTTAAACAATAGAATAAAATTAAATATTAGGTCAAGTCAATCACATTAGTTCAATCTTCCAAACATTACATACACTTTCTCAGTTTCTGAGTCACAAAATTCCTACACTTAATTAAATACAATAGAACTTCCCATTTGAATAGTTTCCACACAGTTCTCAGCTATGCTATACGCTTAAAGAACACCGCAGGCACTAATTGCTGTAAATATCTCTCAACAATTCTTATTTTCAAATTCTCATTCGCAAGGAATTTCCACAGTTAAAGTTAGGTTAAACGTAGCGTAACTAACATTCGATTCTTCATACATTGAAAATGATCAATATGTCAGTGCTTACCAGAAACAGTTCCTAGTACATCAATTACGTTGCGAATAACTTTCAAAATATATTTGTTGCACTTAAGAACACATTTATAAGACTTCTCCGCAGTTATAACTAAAACACTATTAATCACGCTTCACGACTATGGATATCAACTGTAAGGTACTTTGATTATCCTTGTTACCACTCATTAAATAATTAAACACTGTGCAGTTCTGCTTAGGGCGATTTAGAATTAAGTCGCAATTCTAGATTAACTGGGTTTAATAAGAATTCTTCACTGAACGTCCAGTTTCTTCATATTATCTGATTGCGGCATTAAATTCCTTTAATTATCACTGCTGACTTTACTTTCAGCTAACTATAAAATTCACTTCGTCTTTTTTCGCTTATAATTATTATCCCCTTTAACTTGAGAACTTTTTATTTACTTCCACCTCTCTAGTTTATACCCTTGCTTCCTTTCACTTCAAAATTTCCGTTCCAAGTCCCTCTTGTTACCTCTATATAATTTTTTTATTATCCTTGTCCTAGCTCACGCCCTGTTCAACTCGCGCTCGCTTCTTCATGGTCTCCATGACAACAAATAAAATATAATAAAATTGAGCTATTGCATAACTCTAAACTTCTATAACAGAAATAAATAGAGAATATTTACATTTCAATTAATACGCAGTTAAAATTATCAAGTACAAATTCTATAATATTAACATAGTAATAAATAAAATAACTTAATAATATTTAATACAGTATTTTCATTATTAATACATATATCTTTGATTAATTAATTTAATATTAGACAAAATTAAGGTAGTTATATGAATATTTAATTGTAAAATAAGTGATTTACATTAAATAATATTTACAAGTTTTGCCTATGTGATGGAAGATCATGTTGGATTCTGAAACAAATAATAATTACTTCAATCTCTATATAATCAGAATCCAACAGATCCAACACAGTCATAATTGAGTGTATGAATTTTGTATTCTGTTTAGACATTCCAATAAACTTGTCATATTTACCTGAACCTGAGTCATGCCTGATTACGATTCCAAACTACCACTTATAAAAATAGAACTATTTTGGCGGAAGGAATTAGAAAGTAAATATAATTATAGATTTAGGTCACGACTGCAATAGTCTGAATCTATACAGCAGCGTTAAGTTTAAGTAGATCATTGTGTAAGAACGCCTCAGAATCTAGTATCGTCTCCCTGAGTAAGGATCTTTTCTGCTATAGGATACTGGCTGGCGCAGCAAAATATAAATTTGCCAGTATCCGAAGAGGAAACAGTCCTAGATATATCCTAGATGTAAGCATATTAGGCCCAATATCTGAAGAAGAAAAATAGCGATAGAAAAATAGAATATATATATATATATATATATATATATAAAACAGCATATAGAGAAAGTAACGACATAACAATAGAGCAGCTAGTAGGACTTTAATTGAATAAGGTTTTAATTGAGAAAGGATTCAATCAAGTAACAACTAATTAAGTATAAATCACATAAATAATATATTTAACACAAGTAGTTCAACTGCCCGCCATCTCAAAGAATCATCTAAATCAGTGTTTCCCAACCTTTTTGATGTCGCGGACTTCCTGTAGCGAATGTTAATTCACCGCGACCCTCATAAAATCCAAAATGGAAATTTTTTATATTTTACATATCATAAAGTGAAGTAATAAATTACAATTTCACAACACTAAATGTGTCATTTATGACAATGCAATACTGTTATAAATGGAGATATTCAGAAGAATATGATCATATCAATTAGGCCAGGTGTGAGCAACATGATAAGATAAAGTTTAGTGAAAATAAGCTATCCCGCGAACCCCCGGGGGTCCGCGGATCACAGTTTGGGAAACACTGAATTCTAAATCATGGAGACTTGCCATCCTGATCGTAAGATGTGGCTATCCCATTGAACACACCAAAAAGCGGGATGGAGCGATATTGTCGTTATTCGTATTTTTATAAGTATGAGAAATTTGCGTTGCATTCATCCCTGTTGAAATTTCTTCTTACAGATGTAAACCTTACCGAAGAACAAGGAATCTTACGTATCCCAAGGTATTTTTCCAACGAAATGTAGGAAGTTCTGTAGGAATACGACTAGCTTGAAAGACGTTATAACATTGTCTTTTTATGTTTTTAAATAATAGTACTGTCTATCTTAAAACCCCAAATTAATATATATTTACAAATGATATACAGTTCACACTTTGAGAACGCGAGTTTGAACTGCGCGGATCCACTTATACGCGTTTTTTAATTGGATTTTTTTTTTTCAGATTTGCGACAATTTAAAAATCTCGCAGACGAACCGCATAGCCTAGCAATATCGAAAAAATTAAGAGAAAGTTAGGCATGTCATCAATGCATAAAATATATGTAGATACTAGTCTATTTTATCATTTCGTACCTTAAAATATGTACAAATCTATTGTAAAAAAAAAAAAAAGTTCAAATTTATTGGAACACTTACGCACGCTCACAGACCGTCCAATGGCATCACTCGTAGTCGAGAGAATTGTAAACAAACGTAAAGATGCACTATTAAATCATAACTGCATAAAAGTAACCGTTGTTAATTAGTTAAATTAATTAGCATACATAAAAATTTTATAACGATTCGTTCATTCATTAGTCTATAGGCTAGGTTACCAAACTTCTGGTTGCACTAGGCCAGCGCTTCCCAAAGTGTGGGCAGCGGCCCCCAGTTTGGGAAGGGTTAAAAAATTTCACCCTGAGATGGATAAGTGGCTGATAAAAAATAAAAAAAAATTCCCGCGAACAATCAGAAGAAGCAGAAACAGACTCAAAAAAAAAAAAAAAAAAAGGACAGTATTTCATATTTTACCAGAACAGCCCGCATCGTCTGCATCGATATGCTAGCAATGTTTTTATCAGAACCAAACGTTACGAAAGAAGCAAAAAATGTAATATATGCATTTGATTTTTGCAATATTCGCTGTGTATGTTTTGTATTGAATATAAATACAATAAATATTATAATAATATATCTCTCTATTACGATTTTTTTCCGAGGGGGAGCATGAAATATTTAAATTTTTGCAAAGGGGGCCCTGACATCCAGAAGTTTGGGAAGCACTGCACTAGGCTACCGAAAAGAAATCATATTGCTGCTTGTTCGTTATACCTGTAAATAAATACGAATTTCCTTTTCACATTATCTTTTCATTTTTGATGTTTAGTATTAGAAATACGTATAATATCTATACTGTTTTGTAAGACAATACTGATGTAGGTACTGACAGACATACGATTCATCTTGTGAACAGACCACATAAATTTACAGTATCGATAAATTAAGTACAGTACTGTAAAAGTATTTTTACTTCCTTAATTTTCATTAATAACATTTTCCTTTCTCTAGGTTGCTTTATTGTAAGAAATATAGTGAATAATACATACATACCATACAAAATATGTGTTAATCGACTGTTTATGTTATCGATAAGGCTTCGGTCAACAGTAGCTTATTAGTAGAGTTAAGTTTTTGGGAAGTCAAAAGTTATACGCAGATTTTCGAACAACGAGCGGAGGGTGGGTCTGTTCCCCTAACCCCCCGTTGTTCAAGGGTTAACTGTATTTTATTTGTAATTCATTTCTGTAAAAAGTACCTTTTTCTTTCTTTCTTTCTTTTTTTTTTTATGGAGAAATTCGAGCATGAAGCTATGGCACAAGTAAGCTTAACACCACACGTATGATGGCGATATGATAGCAATGTTTTTATCGTCCGGGATCACACTTAAAAGACTTAGAGGACTTTGCATACAATATGGAATATAATATACACATACCGGCCACCGAATTAGAAAAAAGCTTTATGCAGATTTCAAATACCAGATCATATACGTCATTTGCTTAAAACGCCAGGTGTTTTAAGCAAATATTTAAGAATGCTGTCTGTTAGTAATCGTCAATAATGTTGATAGCAACGAAAAAAAATCTTTCGAAATTCGATGATGGGCTTATTGTGGATGCCCATCTGGCTGGAGCCACAGATTTGAAAACACCAGCTGACTGGTTTCTCAGGTGAGATATCTGGGGTGTTTAATCAGTAGAAAAATAACTCACATTGCTTATCTAAGAGGCCTAACTAGGTCCTAAGACCGTCTTCAGGAACGAGATCGCCATCCTCTGAGTAAGCTTGCACGGACTAACAAAATTTTCTGGGTGTAGCACTTGACCGAAGCATTTAATGAAGGCTATAGATACAAAATTAATAACGGAAAACTCACGTACAAAGATTATTTAATAGTATAATTTTCGCCTGGGTGTTAAAGGCATCTTCAGTACATATTAAGCTCAAATTAAACAATAACGGGCAATTCCAAAAAGCGCCACCTAAGCAGCTGCTGTATATATGCTGCTGTCAATAAATTTCCTAAAAAAAAAAAAAAATGTATGCAATAAAAAGTTAGGAAAGATTAGCTGATATATAACGTATCATAAAGGGGATAGATGTAAACTATCTCCCATAAAGGGGATAGATGTAAACCATCGGATCTGTTTAAGTTAGGAGAATGAAGTAAAGTTTCACGTTTCTTTATAAAGGCGTTCCATGAGGAACCGACTTTTGTGAAGGACTCTTGTCTTCTTCCAATGAACTCTATGTCTAGTGAAGATGGCATATTCTGCAAGTGCAGACTTTACAGGTTTAAAGTATAAGATTAGTGTTCTTCTAGCCGAATAGAGGCAGATCTTCCTGTTTGTCCGAAATAAGATAATCCACAAGAAAAAGGAATCTGGTAGACACCTGGATAATTAAGATGTGGAAGATTGTCCTTATTATTTCTACTATTAAATAATCTTTGTACGTGAGTTTTCCGTTATTAATTTTGTATCTATATGTCTACTCACAGTATACCACTTTTAAAACTTAATGAAGGCTGTTCCCGACCCCTCTCAACGAACTATGTGCAGAGATTTGAAGAAGATCGGTATTGAAGGTCCAATAGAATAGATTTTCCTTACTTCACTTTAACATACTTATTCAGGTACTGAACTAGTCAATTTAACCATTAAAAATACAACTTTACACTGAGGTGGATTACAAAAAAAAAAAAAAAAAGTTTCTTGAACACGCAAGTCATTTTTATGAATGCAGCATGAACTTCAGCAACCCTGAAACGGTGTTGTTGTTTTATGGGTGAAAGGTGAGGTGAAGTTTTTTTTTTTTTTTTTTTTCCAGTTGCTCTCGTCTAGATTCGAATCCAGTCGGGCAACAATAGAATGAATGAATGAATAGTTGCAATGTTTGTTTAAACGAATGTTCATTGTCAGCTTGTAGTTTACTTTATAATTTGTAACAATGCCACAGTGTCATTTCTTTGACTTCTTCTATGTTGAATAGAAGTGTTTTATTCAGCTCTCCTAAAGTGTATAATTTTCAAGAGATTATTTGGAAGATTTTATGTAAAGATAATGCCATCTGCTCCCAGAATAATTTAGTATGGGAGCCTTGTTGACGTTTTTTAGATGTAAGTATTTCACAGATTACCTCATGTTTTTTAAGTGCTGCATTTAGTAACGAAATATTTATTTTTTCTCGTATGCAATCTTAACTATGAAACATGATTCAAGATTACTGTGTGAATTTATTTTATTTACCCCTGAGTTTATTTATTTATTGATCTACCCTAACAAGCCTCTGAGGAGGCTTGTCAGGGTAGACTTCTACCCTAGGCTACCTCTGAGAGAACCAACTAAAGTTAACTATTTGATTAATATAAATGCGTTATCGGCTATGCAAATGAGCAGTTCCTCATTCCTTCCTTTACAGGAGATTACATCAATATCTGGAAAGTTTACAGTGCAGATGGACAATTGCAAATCACATCCCCCCCCCCATACACACGACTGAACAAATAACTCAAATAACTTCTCCACCAGCCAGGAATCCACACGTCCAACAAAACCTGGATAGGATTCAAACCCTTGTTGAAAGAGCATGGATAAGAAGTGCAATTTGGCCATCATGTCCATTAGAAGGTGCGATAATCCTTCACGCTGAGAATACTTAACCAGATTACCTCCGGTACATAGCTGAGTAACTATTGCCAGAAACGCAGTTGCTTGCCATTTGCTCAGTAACCAGAATCTACATTATATTAGACTAAAAACAGACGGGTTATATTCATGATAGTTGCTTGTTTTTGTCGTAGTTATTGTTTTTAATGCCAGTGCAAAATAAGAGGTCCTTTCATACTTCATCATCATCATACGTATCAAGGATTTAGGCCTAATATGGCCTGTTCCGGCCTTAGAAGTCATCGTTGAATCGTTTAAGAGGACGTTCTGGTTTTCTTTTTCCTAATGGCCTGTACTTTAAGGCTTGTTTTGGTAATCTTTCTGTTTTCATTCTTTGAACGTGTTCCATCCATCTATGTTTATATTTTTTAATTTTTTCAATTACTGGTTCTTGGTTTAATTCTTTCATAATTTCTTCATTTCTTTTGTGATCAAATAGGGTATACTTTGCAGTTTTTCTCATAAACTTCATTTCTGCTGTTGTTAATCTTTGTTTGTCTTTTTGTTTTATTGTCCAGATTTCGCTTCCATATATTAAGACCGGTAGGGCTAATGTATTGTATACTTTTAGTCTGGTTTGTTTTTGAACTAGGTTTGGTTTACATATAGAGTTAATTACTCCTGTTATTTTTAAATATTTTGCAATTTTTATGTTTATATCTTTTTCATTTTCATAAGTGATCATACATCCTAGGTAGTTAAATGAATTCACCTGTTCTAAGATCTTGTTATCTAATACTATTTTAGTTCTTGCTGGATCTTGTCCTTTAAAGGCCATAGTTTTTGATTTTTCCGTTGATATTATCATACCATAATCTTTGGATATCTCATTTAGATTTAAAATAGCTTTCTGTAAGTTATCTTCAGAATTTGTAATTATTATTTGGTCGTCTGCAAAGAGGAGAATGTTTAAGTTAACTGTAGGTGAAAGTTTAATTCCTTGATGTAAATTTTTACTCCATTTTATTATTATTTCATTTAAGTAGATATTAAAAAGAGTTGCTGAGAGGGGACATCCCTGTCGGACCCCTTGGTTTATCTCTCTTGTATATGATAGCTCATGATTTAATCTTATTTGTATTTGATTATTTTCATATATACTTGTGACAGCTTTTAGGATATTATTTGGTACTTGTCTTTCTTTTAATATGTTAAGTTTCTTTTAACTTTGTCAAATGCTTTTTCAAAGTCAATAAATGCAATATGTGTTTCTAAATTATATTCTCTTCTTTTCTCTATTATTAATTTTAGGCAGAAGGCTGGGTCTATACATGATCGTCCTCTTCTAAATCCATTTTGTACCTCTAGAATAAAGTTTTCGGAATATTTCATTAGTTTGTTATTTAAGATTCTGCTGTATATTTTGTAACATGAATTTAGTATACTGATACCTCTATAGTTTTTAGGGTCATCTCTATTACCTTTCTTAAAGATAGGAATCACAATTGCTTTTTTCCATTCTATTGGGGGATACCAGTTGAGTAAATTTTATTTAAAAATAATAAGAGTCTTCCTTTGAATCTTGTTCCTGCGTATTTATATAGTTCTGAACCTAGCTTATCTTCTCCACGTGATTTACCGTTTCTTGTTTCTTTCAGGATGATTTCTAATTCTTCTTCAGTTATTTCGTTTTCATTTTCAATAAATGTTTGCCAGTTGTCTTTTTTAAAATATTTGTCTGTCCACAGTTCTGTGTAGTAAATTAGAAATTCTAATTTCAATTCAGTGTTTAATTTTATGTTTTCTTTGGTATCTGCATTTAGGTGTTTCAAAATCTTATATACATTGGATCTTATTTTATATAAATCATGTTCTAAATTAGAAACAAATTTATTCCATGATTCTCTATGTCTTTTTCTGA
Organism: Typopeltis vanoorti; assembly: GCF_054136105.1. NCBI lineage: Eukaryota > Metazoa > Arthropoda > Arachnida > Uropygi > Thelyphonidae > Typopeltis > Typopeltis vanoorti. The sequence continues at coordinate 79,146,452 of NC_143568.1, forward strand.
CTTCTCTTTTAGCTCTGGCTCTTATGCTTTTATATTCTATTTCATCTTCTAATCTTTTACTGCTTAACCATTTGTGATAGGCTTCTTTTTTCTTTTTGATTATTTCTTTGATTGTATCATCCTAGATCTTCAGTTTTTTTCTTTTATTGAATTTTTTGGTCTTTCCTAAGCTTTCATTTGCTTCTGCATTTAGTATCGTTTTTATATTAACCATTCTATTTCTATTTCTTCATTTTGTTTTATTTTATCTAGATGCTGGTTAATTCTTTGTTCATATAGCCATTATACATTTGTGTCATTCAATAGTCTAGTTTTATAAACAAATGTTTCAATTTTTCTTTCTGTTCTTGTTACTTGTAGCCATTTAGGTGGTAATCTTAATTTTATTTTAACAAGGAAGTGGTCACTGCTTATTTCATATCCTCTGTGAACTCTAACATCTAGTGAAAATTTCGATGTCTTTTCATTTAATATGAAGTAATCTAATATTGATTTCCATCCTGTTGCTGCCCAAGTATATTTATGTATGTCTTTATGTTTATAGAAGGAATTCATTATTTTTAGGTTATTATAAACTACAAAGTCAATCAATTTTTACCATTTCTGTTTAGAGTGTGTTCTCCATGTATTCCTATATTATTATTCATTTTCGTGCTTCCAATTCTTGCATTTAAGTCTCCTGCTAAAATTATGTAATCATTTGTATTTATTTTATTATATATGTTTTGTAGCTGATTATAAAAATCAATATTATCCTGTTCTCTTCCTTCTTCTGGGGCATATAAACCAATTATTGTTAAATAGCCTCTATCTATTTTTATTCTAGCTTCTATTATCCTTTCATTCCATAATTTATAATGTTTTAACTGTTTTGAAAGGGAGTTATGAATCCAAATCATGACTCCTGCTTGTGCTCTTTGGTCTCTGTCGATTCCACTGTATATCACATTAAAATTTTCAGTTCTCATAGTTCCTTTTAATTTCTTTTTTGTTTCAGTGATTACTGCTATTTTAAAATTTCTTTCATTTAATAACTGGTCTAATTCTATTTCTTTATATGCTATTCCTCTTACATTCCAGTTTGCTATGTGTATTATATTTTGTCGTTTCCATTTTCGTTTTCCCTTTTCCATTCCAGGGTCGTTTCCCATAGATTCAATCCGATTATCTTTTTCTGTCAGCTTACAAGTATGGTTATGTTCTCCATGTCAGGGGACTAGCCTGACGATGGAATAGTTCAGTGGTAGGGCTGCTACCTTAAAGCTTCTGAACTCGCCTTCTTCCGAATTTAAACCCATAGGAGGAATAGGGTATATTGAAGGGAAAAGGGTAGATTATAGAAGAAATATAGTAAGGTTTATAGAGAGGACATAGTTGTAAGGCCAGAAATGAAAAGACCCTATGGCCCTCGAGTACTCTAATAGCACAAGGGTCATAAAGTAAGAAGAGTTGGCTGATAAGGCCTTATAGGAAAGATTAAAGTAAGTGGGTCTTCCTCAAAGTAGAAGAAGGAGAGCGTATAGATCCAGTTAGGGGTCCATGGGAGTGCCGCTTCCTTTACAATCAAGATGATTGCCCCTTATCGCCCTGTTGGTCCACGAGTCCTTATTCAGTATATTCGGACCACCCCACCATATATATATATACACACACGCACGCGCATGTACACACACACACACACCCATGGTGGGCTCCCCTATCCGCCACCCAGGGGACGCGCTCTCTAGGGGTTACAGGGTCCCCTGAGAGCGCGTCATACTTTCATACTTTCTTCACTTAATATTACCTACCATGTCACTACCATTTTTTTTTTTTTTTTGCTAATTATCTTAGTCGCCAATACATTTATTCTCCTAGAATCTAATTCAAGATAATTATTTTTGTCACACAATTATTTTATAAATTCACGAAAATCTGATTCTTAAAATTCTGTTCCAAATTAAGTTTTCTTTATTTTTTATTCATAATCTTCGTTCGAAAGTTAGTTCACAGACTGCATGAAGGTTCGCGCCTTTATGATTTTGCTTTATAAAGAATCATACGTAAATCTTGAATCATATCACGTAAAGATTATACATTTATAACGTGATCTGTAGTTCTTTGCACTTCAACTTTCTTGGTTTCCCCTAGTCACTCACTACAAATCGAAATAAACGGTGATTATGAAGTCAACAGTTATGTACATATTTTTATGCTAATTTCGATATTTTGCGGCTATTTGGTGCATGCGTCAAAATCAAAATTTCATAATAGAATTAAAATTGTATTTCGCCTTGGATAGCTAACTCCCTCCTCCAAACTCTCCCGCTCTCTCTCTCTCTCTCTCTCTCTCTCTCTCTCTCTCTCTCTCTCTCACACACACACACACACACACACACACACACACACACACACACACACACACACACACACACACACACACACACACACACACACACACACACACACACACACACACACACACACACACACACACACACACACAAATACTATTAAGTAAGTGCACTTTCTTTTTGTTTGACTTATCATTTTTCCAAAGTAGTTGTACCAGATAATTTTTAATATTCTGATACCAAAATTAAATTGTGATTATTATAAATCAGCAAATTTTGTATATTTTCTCATCTATATTATTTCCTGATAATTATAAATCATTCAATGACATGATATTGGGGAAATTAATGTTTAAAAAACAGTGTTATCCTACAAAAGCAATATCAGAATAAAATGTTTCGAATATCTGTAAATCAAGCAGAAAGGTGTAAAAAAAATTTTAAAAAAATCTGTGCGTATTCGGCTATTGTTAGGGATTTTTTAATTTGTTTACTGCAGTGCTTCCCAAACTCTGCAGTGCTTCCCAAACTCTGCAGTGCTGCCCCCCCTCGAAAAAAAATCTCGTAATAGAGAGATATATTATTATAATATTTATTGTATTTATATTCAATACAAAACATACACAGCGAATGTTGCAAAAATCAAATGCATATATTACATTTTTTGCCTCTTACTGTTTGGTTCTGAAGACGATGCGGGCTGTTCTGGTAAAATATGAAATACTGTCCTTTTTTTTTTTTTTTTTGAGTCTATTTCTGCTTCTTCTGATTGTTCGCGGGATTTTTTTTTTTATTTTTTATCAGCCACTTATCCATCTCAGGGTTGAATTTTTTAACGTAGAATAGATCAAATAATATCACCACTTACCGATATTGGCACACCACGGACTGATAACACGAAATTAGTGAATATTACCTGAATAAGGGAATCCCTGGACTAGGAACATTTTTCCCTTTTGTGACTTTTCTCCCTTTAAGGTAATTAAGCCTAACGCGAAACAGACAGCAAAGGCAAGTAATTAAAACTTGCATATGATTGGTGCGGTATTAACAAAAGATCGCGCAACCGAAAGATAAAAGCATAGCTGACAATTGAATTGAAATGCTAACTCTCTTCAACCGAATTCCATATGTGAAACTGCCATAACATTCATTATATATATATATATATATTACTTAGTTTTAACACGTTCGGTTGAATTTTATTGCTACCTTGGGAAATCGAACTCACACACATCTAATTAATAACAATAGTTTTTAGTTAGATACTGTGTTTGCCCAATGCAACATACGGTTTTGTTTCAGTCTATACAGCATAGTTTCTGTATGAGGGGACATGTGATTCATTAATTAGTGTGTTTTTATCCCAGTTGTCTCTAGTTGCACTATTTGTTGAGAAATATATTACACAGAACTCCTCATACCTTATTCACTGGCATAATAAAAGTACTTGTTTTTATTGCCTCTGCAGTATAGTGGCTGTTAGGGAGGGCTGTTGTTTACCACTGCAAGGGAGTTACTATCTCCCCACATGAACTTGTTTAAGCTTTTTTTCATGTGTGAAGTATATACGAAACTTTTATTGGTAACAGAAAACTAGCTCGGATGACAGTGATAATATATGACGAGTTTTGATATGTATATAAAGTCAATATTAACAGTCCCTGATTAGGAGCGCTTGATGAAAGGGACAGGAAGATTTGGAGCTTCCCTGGAGAACATTCGAAGTAAATACAATTAACCACTGCTTTGAGATGAAACATATGAATAAGCAATATTTACTAATATTCATTAAGCGCCGAAATACGCAGGAAGCAAAGTTTGTGAACCAACACCAATGTGTGAATTTTTCCATTAAAATATAAAAAATAACAAAAAAGAAATAATAAATAATAAAAGTTAAATACGTTTCTTTTAAAATAAAAATAATCCACTTAGTCTTAAAACATTTTCAATTTGTTTTCATTATTTTACGGCCCCCCTCAACAAAACCTACGGCCCCCAAGGGGGCCGCGGCCCACAGTTTGGGGAGCGCTGGTCTACTGGACGTGTTCTTTCCTGACTTTCTCAATAATTTTCGTTAGATAACAGCTTGCTACTCGAGCAGAAAGGAATATTAGTACTGAATCCCTCGATTAGTACGCCTAATGCGTTCTTTAAAACAGGCGCATTCATCGAAAGCGCACTAATCGAATATAATAACCTATGGGAAAATGTATAATTTGTTCCTCAAATTTCTTTTTTGAACCTTAATTTTTTTATAAAAGAATTAATGTATGTCTCAGGGTCTAGTTAATGGAAAACCATGAAGCTGAAAGACAATAAAACATATTCAGAATATAAATTTTATTATTCTACTTCTTAACAAAGAATTGAGCAAACGTAGTTTGGCGGGCATTTTGTTTCTTTTTTTTTCATACAAACGACGGTATGACTCTATTGCCTCTTCTATTCTTCTGCAAATTTTACTGCTTCTCTCTTCATCAGGGTCAGCCTCTAAGCATTGCTGCTTATGAACTTCGATTGTACGAAAAATATTTTCAAATTGTTTCTGTGAAATCTCTTTCGGCTGACTATCAGTGGTTAAATTTTCTTCATATTCTTCGGGATCTTCCTGCTGTGCATCTAAATTTAGCAGGTCGGAATCACTCAATTCTTCAGAATGAGATTTAATTAATTCTTGGAGGTTATCATTGAAGGGGAGAAAGAAATGAAGGATGTACGAATTGGTCGCTAACACTCGAAATCACGTGCTTTATAGATAAAATTTACCAACTGTTATACAAGCAAAATAGTTAACACCACTTTAAAAACTACAATGATCATAAAAGTTAATTTTCCGACGTGTAATAATAAACAGCTCATCCGAGAAGACAGATTGATTACCCTATTATGGAATGGATTCTCCTTCTGTTGATATGCGCGGAAGTGTCGAAGGGTCTCGAATCTGTGGGCGTACTACAGCAGACGACATCAATTTTGGCGGTAAAAATTTGGAACATAGTGTACATGGAATTAGTGTAGTATACCATTAAAAATAACCTTGTAAAATGTTTTAAATCAGTAACTGAATTATTTCATCCTGGTGAGTGATTTTTAAAATAATTAGCCATAAAAAATGTATAGATAGAAAATTTTTAAAATCTGTAACATTTATTTTTAAGATGTATATAGGTGCACTAATCGAATTTGGGCATCGAAAAAAAATGACGCACTAATCGGGGCGCATTAATCGAGGGATTACTGTACTGATACTTTCCCGTTTAGTGACGATCACTCATCCGCACAAAGACATGTCTAAGCAACACACAAAATCGATATCTTCGTAGCTAGAAAATTTTTCATGAACATCAATAGGGTAACAGCTACTTGATAGGCCAAGGCTCCAACTTTTCTGCACCTCCAGAACTTTTTCTTTTTTTTTTTGACCCCATAGAAACAAAATTCCTGTATATGTGTTGCGCTGCACCTTTGCCATTCAAAAGCAGATTGAAATATAAGTAGTATATTCCCCAAAAGAAAGCAAAGTAACGGGTTTAAAAAAAAAAAAAAGTTCTGAAGATGCAGAAAAGTGAAGTTGTCGTCTTTGAAGTAGCTCTTACTCTACTGATGTTGATGCGAGAAATTTTTCTAGCTGTGAAGATTTCGCGTGCAGTTGAGATATGCCTTCGTGCGGAAGATGGGTGATCGTCACTAAAAGCATATCAGTTTGTCCAGTTTTCATTTACAGATAAGCCAGGAACTACTGAACATTTTGACACAGCAATATTTTATATTTCTTCGTCTATTTCTAGACGATGATATTCTTTCCTTCATAGTGGAACAGACTTACCCAGGGCCACCGGGTGCATATGAGTCGCCTTTGTGCAAACTTTAAAAACCGCCCCTCAGTGAAAGTATTTAAAAAAGGAACCATTTTATAATTATAATACATATTTATTACAATAATAAGTACAAGAGTAATCATACAAAACAGGGAAATCGCATACGAAAAGTAGAGTATATAATTATATGTATAACAAAATAATTTTGGATCATATATATACGTACATAAGAAATACATAAGTTTATAAATACAATCACATCATGAATGACATCATGTACCTTATAATATCACAAAATTTGTACCTTTCGTGCTTTTAATGCCACAGAATTCTTAATTAATTTACCCAAGTCTAAATTATCCATAATATCGTTTTCTATAGATATTATAAACAAATCCGTTAAACGTTTTTGGGTTATGGTTGATCGTAAATAACTTTTAATTATTCTGAGTTTCGTGAAACTTCTTTCCCCTGAAGTCACTGATACTGGCAGTGTTAAAGAAATTCTTAAAACAATTGAAATACAGTATTCGAATACGTATCATGTAAATTGTTCTCATGTATGAAGTTCAATAAATCGTGAGGGGATAGATTTTTTTTGTATGGAACATTGTAAAGTTTTGAGTTCTCGAAAAGGACATTGCCCTCAATATCACGATCATTTGGATTTTTATCGCTGCTTAATTTTAAGTGTAAATCTTGGCAATGTTTTAAGATATCTTCCTCCTTCCATTATTTCAATGCGTTGATTAGGGTTGCTTTTAAATATTTCATTATTCTCCTTTAACTGCATAAACCTTTATGATAAAGTACTATCTAATATCTCAAAAAAGAAGTGTATTTTAAAATTATCTTTTGCGGTAGTTAGAGGTTCATCATTTGCTTCATAACCACACATTCTTTTCGTTTTCGAATATCTGGAAAAACTGGCTCTATATCCAAATCATCTGCCATCTTCTTTGCAGAATTAATAACACTTTCAAAATTTTGATCTGTCATGTAATCTGTTAATTCTTTTGTAATTTGTTCTGCACATTCAATAACTGTTTGTATATTAAATGAAGGGTTTTGCATCATTTTATTCATGCCATATAATAATTAAACGAAGAAAAATTTAAACGACATAATTTTTAAAACAAGATTATTAGCTTGAGGTCTTGATTCGAGATCTTTAGTTGTGTCTTATTTCCAAGAGGGCTTTGATAAATTTCATGTATGTCAACTTTAAGAAGCTTTATCGCTTTTATACGGCTTTCTCATCATTTAAAGTTAATTTTTAATAGGAGAATTCAATATAGCCCATCGCTTAGCAGAAGTAGAACAATAAGTGTACAATTCTTGAACGATGCAAAAAAAAAAAAAAAAGTTTCCAAAGATATTTTTGCCGTATTATGAACTTCTAAATTTAATGTGCAAATCATGAAACAAAGAAAGCTCTAGAATTTATTGCAATAATTTTTTTTTTTTTTGTTAAAGCCCGTTATTTTTTTATTACTTTAAAAGAAGCTCCGGTAATTCTTTTCTGTTTTTGCTTTCCTTGCATGGTCAAATAGTTTCTGATAATATGGTGTCAAGTACTCGGACAGGAGATTGAACTGTCCAGTCAGTCTCCAAAATCTAGATAGGGCTTAAAGGCCTTGCCTACTCCCTATAAGGGAATAAAGGTGCTAGCTTATTATTATTATTATTACTAAGTACTCAGACAGGTAGATTGGGGTATTGTCATTAGTTCCATTCAGATTCGTGGCTACTGATTTTTTAATCCTGTGAGCTTAGTTGAATTACCATGTCTTTTAAATGTTCCGTAGCAATTTTCGGGGAGACCATCTATAAGGAGATAATATATATACTGTTGTTGGTTTAGGAATTTATATTATTCATTTAAAGAATTTAGTTCTTGCCATAGTTCCGTTATGTATTTAATTAAGTATGCTGTCTTTCTGTTAGCTTTTTAATGCAGTTTTTAATTTCTCTAACAGTCCGCAATAGATCTTCTGCAGAACTGTTATTAACTTTAATAAATTCCTCATATTGGTTGAATTTTTCAGTAATTTGTGCGATATGCTTTTCAAATAGTTCTCCAATAAATATGATTAAACAATATTTTAGGTTTTGTAATCTATTTTCTAGTAATGCATTCAAAGTGGGCTACTCCATTTCCATTTCCTCTGCTGCTGATTGCTGCGTTGGCAGTTTCCCACCTGCTGTTGAAGGTGGCATTCCTTTCTTTCTCTACCGTGTAGGCACTTCCACTCACCGCTTGGCAATGAAAATCGAATGCGAAGTACGATGAGTGGAAGTGCCTACACGGTAGAGAAAGAAAGGAATGCCACCTTCAGGGACTGCCAGAGAAATGCCACCTCACAGGGACTGCCAGAGAAATGTGAACAATCCTGAATAGAGAAAATGCACATTTCTCTGGTAGTCCCTGCATGTTACGTGGTTTTCTTCCCAGTTAAGTCTTCCTGGCATTTATAGCACTTCATCTTTCTGGTTTTGGTGATCCTGGTGTGATTGCTAAAATGGCGACTGCCTTTGAACTCTTGTTGCATTGACCACCATATGCTTCAAGATTTGAAAACTTATAACTTACTTATTACTTAACAGCTACTTACAATTTTTGCATCAATATGTTCGGCTTGGCGAATGAAATTCTTTGATACACTTTGAATTTTAATTAACAAGTAAAAACTCTACTTTACAACTAAAAATATGGGAGCACCAAAATACTGTGCTTCCTACCACTTGCTACTAAAGCGCCATCTATTAGTAGTAATAGTAATATTTTACTAAATGTGGGTTAAAGGGAGTATTTTCTCATGTACGCATCAATTTATATCAGCAAACTTATTGTGTTATCATAATGTAAACTGTATTCTATAATAATAGCATAGTGATAATAACAATAGGCAATAGGAAGAACGAATAAAATAAGATTAACTATTACTGTTATTATTAAATTTTAAAAAATTAAAAAATTTCAAAGTAGCATTAATAATAGTTATTACAAAGCAGTAAAGTTTTGTAACAATAAAATAAAACAGATTCAACAATATTATTAACTTATTTCTTTTTCTCGTGTGGAAAAAAAACGGTAAAATGTCACTCTTATAATTATATCAGATGTTCTTTTGGCAAAAATAAGAATATAATCATTTGCACTTTCTTTTCAAAACACAAAGAAGGAACATTGTAAATTCACCCAATGAAAAAGAAAATACTGCATATTTTTCTCCGGCTATTATCTTGTTTTTTCTAGTGATACAAAAAAGAAATCACTACACATAACATGGAAGAATAGAAGAGAGAAAAAAATATGTAAATTGATTACATTACAACTAATAGAGAAATCATGCCAGAAAAAATTATTTATGTAATAGTTCTAACATCAGCAGATATAATGACCGTTTTCTTCTAGTTTAGATACATGGCATTGTTGAATTAGCTAAACTTTTGCTACTATTTTACACTAAACTGCCTGAAGTGATTTACATTTGTAACAATTGTCTTGCGAACGATTTTTAAAATAAATTCTCTGAAATATCTGCAGATTTAATAGGTCTATAACCCTCTCCCCCAACAAAAAATGATTAAGTAATATATATGCGCCTTTTCTTTTAAATAATTCAAATCCTTTTTTTTTCCCAAGATAATTGAATCAAATAATTTATACTTTTTCGATAATAAAAGTGAAACTGATCATTATAAATTAAGAAATTACTTTGGCATAAATGCTATATCAGCCTGTAAAACAAATGTCAGTATTTCTGTGTCAGGATGTCTGCTAATCAACAGTTGAAAACAAAACACGTCATTTTTGATGTATTCTGCACTACAGTTGAAGCACTTCAGTGTGACTTCTGGTGAAGTCTGTTTTCTTTCTCAGTAGCAGTGAGAGTAATTTAAGCCTTTAGCTTTTCCTCCAGCTAAGAGGATTATTATCAAGTATTTATAAGGCGTAGATTATTTTAGAAATAGCAACCAGCAGCAGTAGTAGTAATATTTATAATTTTATTAAGAAAAATAAACAAAAATAGCACTGCTGAACTTTCTTTTGTGTGGTATGCATATAAACAGTTTTACATGATGAAAATATATCGTAGTATTTCTAAAACTTAGGAATAATTTCAGCACACAGCTGAACAGCTGGTTGTAGATTGCAAAGAAATACTACATAATTTGAAGTTTCCAATATACAACAATATTATTGCTTTATTTCTTTGTCAAAAAGGCAAAATGAAGTAATAGATTTTGGATACTGTCTGTAAAAGCTTTCAAACCTGTAGAAATTTAGAGTATTTATGTAATTGAGTTCCAGAAGAGGATAAGGAGGGGGGGGGAGCATTAAAAATCTTCAAAATGAGCATAAATATTGAATTATTCCGTATATGACATCTTTCATATTAGATTTTCAGCATATCTACAATATTTACGCACTGGATGTTATAGTAACATGCATCCTACACACACACACACACACACACACACACACACACACACACACACGTGTGTGTGTGTGTGTGTGTGTGTGTGTGTGTGTGTGTGTGTGTGTGTGTGTGTGTGTGTCATGGTAAATGAGTGGAATAAGCTGCCAGTCTGTTGTGGGTGCTATGACGGTGAGTAAGTTCAAGGCAAGGTATGATAGATACTGTGAGAATGTCGTATAGTTGTGTGGACATGATGTTTAGGGCCTCCCTCGATGAGCCTAAGGACTCCCTGGAGTGGCCCGTAATAATAGTAATAGTAATATACCTGAAATATCACTGTATATAAATGTTTGTTACTAAAAAGATTCACAATCAGACCCGAGTAATGCAGTTGAACATGATTCGTTGTTCATAATAATAAGAACAAAAAAAAAAATAGTTTCTAACACTGAAATATGATGATCCACATAATGGTATTTTGCATGGAAAGAAAACAAAAGGTTATATTTATTTCAATAAATGTTATTTAAAAAATATAAATATTTGATATAATATTTTCAATGCAAAAAAACATTTGAAAATTAGCGAAAAAAATGCTTCTATCGTGTCAGTAACGTGAAAGAACATAAAGTTGTCTTGTTCCATTGCACTGATTTGAAAAACAAAATCCAACAAAATCTACCACTAATAAATAGATTCATTGCAAAAGCTGATCTGGTCATTTCAAGATTGATTATTTATTTTTGCAGATGTGAAATTCGTTTTTATTTTTGGGAAGAGACACAATAAATAAATTGTGCAATTTATTTATTGTATCTCTTCCCAAAAATAGCAAAAAAAAAAAAAAAAAAAAAAAGGGTAAAATCTCGTAGAACAGTAAAGGAACTTCCAAGTAACACAGAACGTGTAAAGACAAGTGATACAAACGTTGCTCCACCATAGCGTTAATCCGCTAAATGCTCTAAAATCGCAGTTAAGCGATTAACGGCAGAACAGAGTAATTACACGATAAAAGGTAGAACCGATTAAATTTTGATCGATGAAAAATGCTACGATAGACTGGCTATTTTATCCATTTCGGCCGGTAGGATAATATAAGATACACACTAAAATGGCTCCCATTTAAAATTTCTCACAGGACTTTTCTTACAATGATTCACATTCTTCATTTCGATATGAAAGCATCTCCTTCTCTATTTGCTCGTTTACATATTGCAAACATAAATTACCAGCTACCGGATTTCTCCTTCATTCCAAATCCAGTTTCGAAATACACACTGGATCTATAATCAACTTCTACTATTTAGTTCAGTGTAATGGTCTCTCAGTCTGATAAAATTACTTGGAAAAAAAAAATAATAAGAAGTCGATCTAAAATGTGATCGATATTATTAAACGAAGATAATAAAATGATCTTCATTTTTCATGTAGGTATTTGCCCAGGATGTGTGTCACCATCAGAAAATAACAACTCAGGCGAAGGGGGAAACGAACATCATTCTGACACCATTCAAATAGGAAGTGAAGAACTGCTTACAGGAAAATCAAAATATGGTGATTCGATGAAACCTAACAAACTTAACGAAGTACGCGATTTCTCTAATGCCGGAAAAATTGGAAATGAATCTGACGCATTTAAAACACAAAGAATTGATATAATTATGGGAGGATTGAAAGAGGACGACTCCACTGAATCCAGCAATGCTAAAGCCAAGTGCAAGGATTTCCCTGATGTTGGAAAAAGTGGACATGAATCTGATGCAATTAAAAGAGACAGTCTTGATATAATTATGATAGGATTGAAAGAGGACGACTCCACTGAATCCAGCAATGCTAAAGCCAAGTGCGAGGATTTCCCTGATGTTGGAAAAAGTGGACATGAATCTGATGCAATTAAAAGAGACAGTCTTGATATAATTATGATAGGATTGAAAGAGGACAATTCCACTGAATCCAGCAATGCTAAAGCCAAGTGCGACGATTTCTCTGATGTTGGAAAAAGTGGACATGAATCTGATGCAATTAAAACAGACATTCTTGATATAATTATGGGAGGATTGAAAGAGGATGATTCCGCTGAATCCAGCAATGCTAAAGCCAAGTGCGAGGATTTCTCTGATGTTGGAAAACGTGGACATGAATCTGATGCAGTTAAAAGAGACAGTCTTGATATAATTATGATAGGAATGAAAGAGGACAATTCTACTGAATCCAGCAATGCTAAAGCCAAGTGGGAGGATTTCTCTGATGTTGGAAAAAGTGGACATGAATCTGATGCAATTAAAAGACAGTCTTGATATAATTATGATAGGAATGAAAGAGGACAATTCCACTGAATCCAGCAATGCTAAAGCCAAGTGCGACGATTTCTCTGATGTTGGAAAAAGTGGACATGAATCTGATGCAATTAAAAGAGACAGTCTTGATATAATTATGATAGGAATGAAAGAGGACAATTCCACTGAATCCAGCAATGCTAAAGCCAAGTGCGAGGATTTCTCTGATGTTGGAAAAAGTGGACATGAATCTGATGCAATTAAAAGAGACAGTCTTGATATAATTATGATAGGAATGAAAGAGGACAATTCCACTGAATCCAGCAATGCTAAAGCCAAGTGCGACGATTTCTCTGATGTTAGAAAAAGCGGACATGAATCTGATGCAATTAAAACAGACAGTCTTGATATAATTATGGGAGGAATGAAAGAGGACAATTCCAATGAATCCAGCAATGCTAAAGCCAAGTGCGAGGATTTCTCTGATGTTGGAAAAAGTGGACATGAATCTGATGCAATTAAAAGAGACAGTCTTGATATAATTATGATAGGAATGAAAGAGGACAATTCCACTGAATCCAGCAATGCTAAAGCCAAGTGCGAGGATTTCTCTGATGTTGGAAAAAGTGGACATGAATCTGATGCAATTAAAAGAGACAGTCTTGATATAATTATGATAGGAATGAAAGAGGACAATTCCACTGAATCCAGCAATGCTAAAGCCAAGTGCGACGATTTCTCTGATGTTGGAAAAAGTGGACATGAATCTGATGCAATTAAAAGAGACAGTCTTGATATAATTATGATAGGAATGAAAGAGGACAATTCCACTGAATCCAGCAATGCTAAAGCCAAGTGCGACGATTTCTCTGATGTTGGAAAAAGTGGACATGAATCTGATGCAATTAAAAGAGACAGTCTTGATATAATTATGATAGGAATGAAAGAGGACAATTCCACTGAATCCAGCAATGCTAAAGCCAAGTGCGACGATTTCTCTGATGTTGGAAAAAGTGGACATGAATCTGATGCAATTAAAAGAGACAGTCTTGATATAATTATGATAGGAATGAAAGAGGACAATTCCACTGAATCCAGCAATGCTAAAGCCAAGTGCGACGATTTCTCTGATGTTGGAAAAAGTGGACATGAATCTGATGCAATTAAAAGAGACAGTCTTGATATAATTATGATAGGAATGAAAGAGGACAATTCCACTGAATCCAGCAATGCTAAAGCCAAGTGCGACGATTTCTCTGATGTTGGAAAAAGTGGACATGAATCTGATGCAATTAAAAGAGACAGTCTTGATATAATTATGATAGGAATGAAAGAGGACAATTCCACTGAATCCAGCAATGCTAAAGCCAAGTGCGACGATTTCTCTGATGTTGGAAAAAGTGGACATGAATCTGATGCAATTAAAAGAGACAGTCTTGATATAATTATGATAGGAATGAAAGAGGACAATTCCACTGAATCCAGCAATGCTAAAGCCAAGTGCGACGATTTCTCTGATGTTGGAAAAAGTGGACATGAATCTGATGCAATTAAAAGAGACAGTCTTGATATAATTATGGGAGGATTGAAAGAGGATGATTCCGCTGAATCCAGCAATGCTAAAGCCAAGTGCGAGGATTTCTCTGATGTTGGAAAACGTGGACATGAATCTGATGCAGTTAAAAGAGACAGTCTTGATATAATTATGATAGGAATGAAAGAGGACAATTCTACTGAATCCAGCAATGCTAAAGCCAAGTGCGAGGATTTCTCTGATGTTGGAAAACGTGGACATGAATCTGATGCAGTTAAAAGAGACAGTCTTGATATAATTATGATAGGAATGAAAGAGGACAATTCCACTGAATCCAGCAATGCTAAAGCCAAGTGCGACGATTTCTCTGATGTTGGAAAAAGTGGACATGAATCTGATGCAATTAAAAGAGACAGTCTTGATATAATTATGATAGGAATGAAAGAGGACAATTCCACTGAATCCAGCAATGCTAAAGCCAAGTGCGACGATTTCTCTGATGTTGGAAAAAGTGGACATGAATCTGATGCAATTAAAAGAGACAGTCTTGATATAATTATGATAGGAATGAAAGAGGACAATTCCACTGAATCCAGCAATGCTAAAGCCAAGTGCGAGGATTTCTCTGATGTTGGAAAAAGTGGACATGAATCTGATGCAATTAAAAGACAGTCTTGATATAATTATGATAGGAATGAAAGAGGACAATTCCACTGAATCCAGCAATGCTAAAGCCAAGTGCGACGATTTCTCTGATGTTAGAAAAAGCGGACATGAATCTGAAGCAATTAAAACAGACAGTCTTGATATAATTATGGGAGGAATGAAAGAGGACAATTCCACTGAATCCAGCAATGCTAAAGCCAAGTGCGACGATTTCTCTGATGTTGGAAAAAGTGGACATGGATCTGATGCAATTAAAAGAGACAGTCTTGATATAATTATGATAGGAATGAAAGAGGACAATTCCACTGAATCCAGCAATGCTAAAGCCAAGTGCGAGGATTTCTCTGATGTTGGAAAAAGTGGACATGAATCTGATGCAATTAAAAGAGACAGTCTTGATATAATTATGATAGGAATGAAAGAGGACAATTCTACTGAATCCAGCAATGCTAAAGCCAAGTGCGACGATTTCTCTGATGTTGGAAAAAGTGGACATGAATCTGATGCAATTAAAAGAGAGAGTCTTGATATAATTATGATAGGAATGAAAGAGGACAATTCCACTGAATCCAGCAATGCTAAAGCCAAGTGCGACGATTTCTCTGATGTTGGAAAAAGTGGACATGAATCTGATGCAATTAAAAGAGACAGTCTTGATATAATTATGGGAGGATTGAAAGAGGACAATTCCACTGAATCCAGCAATGCTAAAGCCAAGTGCGACGATTTCTCTGATGTTGGTAAAAATTGGACATGAATCTGATGCAATTAAAACAGACATTCTTGATATAATTATGATAGGAATGAAAGAGGACAATTCCACTGAATCCAGCAATGCCAAAGCCAAGTGCGACGATTTCTCTGATGTTGGAAAAAGTGGACATGAATCTGATGCAATTAAAAGAGACAGTCTTGATATAATTATGATAGGAATGAAAGAGGACAATTCCACTGAATCCAGCAATGCTAAAGCCAAGTGCGACGATTTATCTGATGTTGGAAAAAGTGGACATGAATCTGATGCAAGTAAAAGAGACAGTCTTGATATAATTATGATAGGAATGAAAGAGGACAATTCCACTGAATCCAGCAATGCTAAAGCCAAGTGCGACGATTTCTCTGATGTTGGAAAAAGTGGACATGAATCTGATGCAATTAAAAGAGACAGTCTTGATATAATTATGATAGGAATGAAAGAGGACAATTCCACTGAATCCAGCAATGCTAAAGCCAAGTGCGACGATTTCTCTGATGTTGGAAAAAGTGGACATGAATCTGATGCAATTAAAAGAGACAGTCTTGATATAATTATGGGAGGATTGAAAGAGGATGATTCCGCTGAATCCAGCAATGCTAAAGCCAAGTGCGAGGATTTCTCTGATGTTGGAAAACGTGGACATGAATCTGATGCAGTTAAAAGAGACAGTCTTGATATAATTATGATAGGAATGAAAGAGGACAATTCTACTGAATCCAGCAATGCTAAAGCCAAGTGCGACGATTTCTCTGATGTTGGAAAAAGTGGACATGAATCTGATGCAATTAAAAGAGAGAGTCTTGATATAATTATGATAGGAATGAAAGAGGACAATTCCACTGAATCCAGCAATGCTAAAGCCAAGTGCGACGATTTCTCTGATGTTGGAAAAAGTGGACATGAATCTGATGCAATTAAAAGAGACAGTCTTGATATAATTATGATAGGAATGAAAGAGGACAATTCCACTGAATCCAGCAATGCCAAAGCCAAGTACGACGATTTCTCTGATGTTGGAAAAAGTGGACATGAATCTGATGCAATTAAAAGAGACAGTCTTGATATAATTATGGGAGGATTGAAAGAGGATGATTCCGCTGAATCCAGCAATGCTAAAGCCAAGTGCGAGGATTTCTCTGATGTTGGAAAACGTGGACATGAATCTGATGCAGTTAAAAGAGACAGTCTTGATATAATTATGATAGGAATGAAAGAGGACAATTCTACTGAATCCAGCAATGCTAAAGCCAAGTGCGAGGATTTCTCTGATGTTGGAAAACGTGGACATGAATCTGATGCAATTAAAAGAGACAGTCTTGATATAATTATGATAGGAATGAAAGAGGACAATTCCACTGAATCCAGCAATGCTAAAGCCAAGTGCGACGATTTCTCTGATGTTGGAAAAAGTGGACATGAATCTGATGCAATTAAAAGAGACAGTCTTGATATAATTATGATAGGAATGAAAGAGGACAATTCCACTGAATCCAGCAATGCTAAAGCCAAGTGCGACGATTTCTCTGATGTTGGAAAAAGTGGACATGAATCTGATGCAATTAAAAGAGACAGTCTTGATATAATTATGATAGGAATGAAAGAGGACAATTCCACTGAATCCAGCAATGCTAAAGCCAAGTGCGACGATTTCTCTGATGTTGGAAAAAGTGGACATGAATCTGATGCAATTAAAAGAGACAGTCTTGATATAATTATGATAGGAATGAAAGAGGACAATTCCACTGAATCCAGCAATGCTAAAGCCAAGTGCGACGATTTCTCTGATGTTGGAAAAAGTGGACATGAATCTGATGCAATTAAAAGAGACAGTCTTGATATAATTATGATAGGAATGAAAGAGGACAATTCCACTGAATCCAGCAATGCTAAAGCCAAGTGCGACGATTTCTCTGATGTTGGAAAAAGTGGACATGAATCTGATGCAATTAAAAGAGACAGTCTTGATATAATTATGATAGGAATGAAAGAGGACAATTCCACTGAATCCAGCAATGCTAAAGCCAAGTGCGACGATTTCTCTGATGTTGGAAAAAGTGGACATGAATCTGATGCAATTAAAAGAGACAGTCTTGATATAATTATGATAGGAATGAAAGAGGACAATTCCACTGAATCCAGCAATGCTAAAGCCAAGTGCGACGATTTCTCTGATGTTGGAAAAAGTGGACATGAATCTGATGCAATTAAAAGAGACAGTCTTGATATAATTATGATAGGAATGAAAGAGGACAATTCCACTGAATCCAGCAATGCTAAAGCCAAGTGCGACGATTTCTCTGATGTTGGAAAAAGTGGACATGAATCTGATGCAATTAAAAGAGACAGTCTTGATATAATTATGATAGGAATGAAAGAGGACAATTCCACTGAATCCAGCAATGCTAAAGCCAAGTGCGACGATTTCTCTGATGTTGGAAAAAGTGGACATGAATCTGATGCAATTAAAAGAGACAGTCTTGATATAATTATGATAGGAATGAAAGAGGACAATTCCACTGAATCCAGCAATGCTAAAGCCAAGTGCGACGATTTCTCTGATGTTGGAAAAAGTGGACATGAATCTGATGCAATTAAAAGAGACAGTCTTGATATAATTATGATAGGAATGAAAGAGGACAATTCCACTGAATCCAGCAATGCTAAAGCCAAGTGCGACGATTTCTCTGATGTTGGAAAAAGTGGACATGAATCTGATGCAATTAAAAGAGACAGTCTTGATATAATTATGATAGGAATGAAAGAGGACAATTCCACTGAATCCAGCAATGCTAAAGCCAAGTGCGACGATTTCTCTGATGTTGGAAAAAGTGGACATGAATCTGATGCAATTAAAAGAGACAGTCTTGATATAATTATGGGAGGATTGAAAGAGGACAATGCCATAGATACTATTGAACTGACTAGATATTATTTGGACGTGATGGATCCCATTGAATCCGATGACCAACCGATGCGTTTCTTAATCCTATGTTTAGGATTATATTTACTTTTATATATTTTATTGTTATTATTATTATCATTCGTGACACCTTCAATTTTGTGTTCACGTTATTTTAAATTCCTTATTTTCATTATTTTTCTGATATATTAATAATTTATCTTATTGATTTATATTATTTCTAAATTAACACTATAATCAATTTTTTTAGTACTGTATGAAAATATTTTTTATCTTTTATTTATTAATTATTTTTTTGTTTGTTTCTACTATTATTAGTTTATTATTATTAATTTTTTTTTTTCGAAATTTTATTTGTAAACATTGTTGAACCTAATAAAAAAAAAAAAAAAAATCATTGTCCTGAATATTTTGGCTTAGTAGAATTTTTCTTTCCTCATCTCGACGTGCGCATTGAAAGTATAAAATAAAAAGGAATTTGCCATGTAATTTCGAATTCTTAGAACATAAACTCTGTTGATTCATTCAACAACCAGCAAAGTCTGCCGTGAAAGTGGGTTATAAATTTAAATAACTAACTGTCCTTTTACAAATGATAAATTATGTGTATTGTTAAAAAATCTACATTTTGCAGTAACACCTTGTCGTCTGCCTCAATTGGACTTTATGGCAGGTGGAAAAAAGTCATTACCTACAGATGAGCATAACAAGCTAAGGTTGAGATTGCACAGATTTTGTATAAAGCAAACTTCGCCCCCCCCCCCCTCTAATTTGAAGTTGTTTTAATTATTTGAATTAAAAGTTCTTCGTTATTTACTCCAAAATAATAACATAGTAGTGCAAGTCTGAGGCAACTCGTGGTAAAGGTGGAGTAAGCTCCGATCACTTTCCTTAGTATTTTCCCCTAATGCAAAACACAACCCCTTGCAGAGATGTATGATGCTATGCATTAAAGGCAAGGGCCACTATCCAGACCGGTTTTGAACTTTATTGAGCCTTGGCAGTTTTAGGTCTTGCTCCCACTGATGGGATCGTATTTTATTGATGTATCACACACGCACACACACTTTTTCTAACATAATCTGGAAACCCTGTTTCTGAGACGAAACATGTAAAATTTTCGCCATTTCAACACTCAAATAAGCTACGCAGTTGATCTCATACAGGGCGATGAAATTCATTTCCCACTTTAGTGCTAATTGAAAATTTTATGCTCGTATTTTAAGTTGTAAATAGGGAATTAGAACTGAAGGTTGTGCAAAAGATGGTTAATATAATATTATATCATATTATTATATCATTATATATCATTATATCAGGTTATATCATATTATTGTTACTAAAATCAGCTAATGTCTTTATTATTATTATTATTAATTTAAAAAAATCATAACGCTTTTTATAATTGTTATCATTATTATAACCTAGATGCCTACAGAGAGCTGAAACCAGCACTATTTGTAGGTATTACAACGAGACTGAAAATTAGAGAGAAATTACACACACACACACACACACACATAGTCGGTAAGCTCGGACGTGCCTGAAATCGCTCCTGCTTTCAACCTTTATTTTATGCGGTATCGAACAGAAAAACTGGACGTGTCTAGTATCGACTAATAGCGCGTACAGTGCTCGATCTAACAGTAACTTACTCTATAGTTTCATAGCTATAAGCGCGTATGATTGAAATTTTATTCCATCTTTTTGCCACTGGGAGGTACAAAGGACACAAGAAACAACTCTCTGAAGCCTAATTCAATGGAAGCGTCACTTCCAGGAACAAGTAGAAAAACTGTAAGTACACATTCTTAAACTTTGTATCTTAGAAAGCATAGCAGTTCAATAGGAAAGCAATAACTCACACAACTTTTAAGTAATATTAAGATGGCAGCACGGGACGAATCAGAATTCGAAAAAGCCCTTGATCTGCGGCGTAACGTTGCCAAAGTAAGTGGTGAAGCCAAGGTAAGTGCTTAAGAAATTATTTAAAAAAAGAACATATTACTAGCAGTGAGCGAACTAACAAAAGTATTTAATAAAATGAAAAATGTAACTAAAGTATCGATAGAACAACAGACTACTACAACCAACCAGGGACAGCCTAACTTAGCTCAGCCTACTCAGCTATATTCGCAAGTACCCGTAGTTAAAAATAACGCTAAAAATAAAGATGAATCCGAAAACAATCCTTGTTATAAATTAATCGTCAAACCGATAGCTTAACTAAACAGCAATGAAACCAAAAATCTTATAAAAGAAAAAATAGACCCAAGAAAAATAAAAATCGGAATCACAAAAATGAAAAGTATTAATAACGGAGTGTTAATTGAATCAAAAGAAAAGACCGATATAGACTTGTTAAATAACGAAATCACGAAGGAAGGCAAAGACACATTAGCAGCAAATCCCAGTAAGAAACATCTTCCAAGGCTAATAATATATGATATTCCCAGTGAAATAGATACGGACAGCGCAATAGACTCAATCCGCATGCAGAACGAAGAACTTTTCATCGGCGACACAAAGATGACACAGAAATTTATCATGACAAATAAAAAAATTAACAAAAGAAACTTGATTATAGAAGTCGATCCAATGGTGAGGACCAAACTGCTGAAAACCGGTGTCAAAATCCAATGGAGAATTTGCCATTGCGCAGACTACGTAAGCGTTCTGAGATGCTTTAACTGCAATAAATTTCACCATTATACACGAGACTGCGACGGGGGGGGGGGGAACCACCTGTCCATTCTGCTCTAAAGAACATAAGTTCAGCGAGTGCCCACGAAGTAAGTCAGAGATGAACTGCATAAATTGCCAAAATCACAACAAGCATGCCAAAACCAAAAATGACAGCAAACACATGGCATTAAGCAAAGACTGCCCGACATACAACTACTACAAACAGCTCAAAATTCAAAACATAGATTATGGAAAGCAATAATAAAGCTTCTATAAACAGCACTACTTCCCTGGCATGTCTTCAAATAAATCCACAACGCTCCATCAAGGATGTCAATAACTTAACAGAACTCATAAATAGGAAAAATATAGGACTGGCATTAATACAAGAACCCTACAACATCAACAACAAAATTTACGACTTTCCAAGTAATTTTAAAATATTTTCCAAATGATCTGAAAGAAAGAGAGCTGCAATACTCGTGGTCAACCCTGAAGTCGAGGCAATATTAATTTCTCAGCACAGCAACGAGGATTCGGTACTTATTGAAATTACGAGATATTTGCTAAAGTATTAAAAACCGAATTTTCATGCCTAATCTCAGAACATCACTTTAATGCGAACAGCGAAAAACAGCTCAGCTTAGACAAGAACCTAGCCATCTTGGCATCAGCACAAACAGATATAGACTTCCTTGCTTCTGCACTTTCATCAGGACTGAAAACATCTAGAGATCAAACATTCAGAACAACCAAGAAGCTAAATATAGATGGAAAAAAATCAGTACCATGGTGGAACGACGAACTAACAGTCCTAAGAAAACGTGTTAACGCACTCAGCCGACTATACCAAAGAACATACAATAACCAAGATTTAAGAAGGAGCAGAAGATAGAACTACTATAAAGCCAAATACAGCTATCAGTCCAAAATTACAAAAGCGAAAACAGAATCATGGAAAAAATTTTGTACAGTTTCAACCGTATCGAATCTTTGGAATTGCATATATAAATTAGCAGCAAGCAAGAACAAGACACCTATACTATCAACTATCAAGAAAACAGACGGCACCTACACTAAAAACATAGCAGAAACGGCAGCTATTATGATGGAAAAGTTTATTTCGGATGACGATGAATCAACAGATGAAGAAATCCACAAAACCTACACACAAAGAATGGAAACAGATATAGACTTTCCTGACGACGATTCATTTGCAACTAATGAAATCGAGTCAATATTAAGATCGATGGATCAAAGGAAAACTCATAGAGAAGACGGAAATAAGCAGCGACATACTCTTAACAGCGTTTCTCGAATTCCCCGAATTCATAACAACAGTTTACAACAAATGCCTAGAAACAGGTCGATTTCCTTCAATATGGAAACACTCAAAAATTATACCTATAATGAAACCAGGAAAAGAAACATCCGACGAAATTAACAAATACAAACCAACCAGCCTCATGAACGTTGCTGGTAAAGGTACTAAAAAAACTTCTAATAAATCGAATAATGCACCACGTCTACTCAAGAAACTTATTAAGCAGCAATCAATACGCATTCAGACCTCAGTCCAGCACAGTAGACTCAATTATGGAAGTGAAAGAGTTCGCAGAACACAGTCTACAGCAAAAAAAAGACGTACTACTGATCTCACTCGATGTACAAGGAGCCTTCGACTGCTTGGTGGCCAGCCATAATCAATCAATTAATAGATTTAAAATGCCCTAAAAACTTACTCTGCCTTACAAAAAAATTATTTTTCAGAGAAGAGCAACTATGACACTAAAAACCACAACTGTAACGAAAAAAGTCAAACGAGGGTGTCTGCAAGGTTCCTGCTGTGGGCAAGGTTTCTGGAACACCCAGTACGATTCGCTTTTAAGACTTCCTGTCACTACTGAAACAAAATCATAGCCTTCGTCGATGATAATGATTCGGGGGACGCAACTGCTTACAGTTAGAAATAACGGCCAACGAAGAACTATTTAAAATTGCAGAGCGGGCACGCAAGAAGAAAGTGACCTTCAATAGCATCAAGTCTAAAGTGCTCCACATCTCACGAAAAAATTCAAAACAACCTGTAACAGTCTTCCTAAACGGAGAAGTTCACGAGGTAGCCGGTGAGCTAAAATACCTGGGAGTAACAATAGACGAAAAATTCACCTTCAATAAGCACATCTCATATGTTGCCGAAAAAAGCTTACAAATAGTAAATCTCCCAGCTAAGTTGGCAAGGATAAAGCGGGGATTAGGCCAATAAGCGCTGAAAACGATATATACCGGTGCTATACTAGTAGTAGGGGTGGCGGTTTGAACAAGATCAAGATAACATAAAGAATCGTGACGTCATTGGTTGATAAGAAGATGACGTCATTGTGGGCGTGACGTCATGAGATCGGAATGTTTAGAATTTCCCTAGGGGCATATGTGTGTGACGTCATGTTGTTTGTTTTGTTCGCGTATGGAATTATGTGTGATGATTAGAGATAAGGAATCGTGTCGTGATTGGTGGTGCACTTCTGACAAGATCAAGATAAGATAAGGAATTGTGACGTGAGTGTGTGTGTGTGTTGTTATGAGATGTAGATAAGTGACGTCATTTGTTAGTTGTAAATAAGTGATGTTATTGTTTTCAATGGAAAGGATGATATTAGTGGATAAGGAGTCGTGTCGTGATTGGTGGGACACTTCTGACACGATCAAGATAAGATAAGGAATCGTGACATGAATATTTGTTGTTATGAGATGAAGATAAGTGACGTCATTTGTTAGTTGTAAATAAGTGACGTTATTTTGAATGGAAAGGAAGATATATTATATTAGAGATAAGGAATCGTGTCGTGATTGGTGGACACTTCTGACCAGATGAAGATCAAGATAAGATAAGGAATCGTGACGTGAATGTTTGTTATTATAGATTTTGGAATGTTTGGAATTTCGCTGGAACCCTCGTCTGTCCGGGACATCACATGGTGTGTTTGGTTCATTTAATACATTGTGGGTGATATTTAGAGATAAGAATCATGACGTTATGTGTTTGGAAATTTCTGGGGAACATTCAATTTTCCCAGAATTGAATCAAATCAAAGTCCCGACACTTTTACATACTTTTCAATGTGATTTGGCAGATATGTCATCTCATGCAAAAGAGAATGGGGGGGGGGGGGTGTTTCCTTCTTGTATGCACTGATTTTTTTACCCGATCTGCGTGGGTTCGAACACTGAAGAAGAAATCACAGACGCTGTTGTTAATGCTTTGGAGTCTATTTTTAAAGAGGAAGTGCCATGTCACATAAACACTGATCAATAAATAAAGACAAAATAAATATCTCTCTGTGATATCACATGGTGTTTTGGTTTGACTATGGAATTGTGGGCGATGTTTTTGAGATAGATATCTTGGAATTTTCCCAGGGTGACACATATCCGTCATTGTCGTCATGTTTGGTTGTCTATAATGTCTATAGATTCTAATTTTCCAATACATTTTGGGGTATTTCTTTCCTCTTAAAGAGTGGGAATTCTTAGAGAAAGTCGTGATGGCGGCAGTGTTTCGAGCTTTTCTGAATAATTTAATTATATACTGGTTTCCCTTAAACACACACTTCTTTTTTCCATAGCTCATCCGTATTTTCTTCTATATTCATATTGTAATTCATATTTTATTCATAATTCATCCAAATATTTTGATTTGTCTAAATTAAGATCTTAAAGTTCAATAAATAAACAAATCGTGTGTGAATTCACGGCGATTTCAAGTGATCTTACTTAAACATACATAACACATCAACGACACTCTTTGTTCTTTTCAGTTTACATATTTATTTCACGGATATTATTTACAATGCATTATGCAGAAATAGAAATTTACAGATATCATCAATGCATATGGTGCTTTTCTTGTCGTAACATTTCTTTCATGAGGCATGTTTGATTGCCTGATTTTGATGCTGCTTCCCAGATGATTATGGGTATTTCTGCAAACATTAATATTAGCAGTACTGCTATAAAAGCAAGTATCTGCCACTTTTGCGATTGTTCTTGATTTTCACCTGCAAAGAAAAAAAAATCGTTCATATTAATCGAAAAGTTAGCAGATTACTATAATCCTAATACAGTAGTTAGTTTTGGAGGTATCAAAGCTTTACAGAAACATACAAATTTGCCACATGAAACCGTGAAAAGTTGGTTAGCAACACAACCTACTTATGTGAGACATAAATCCATTAGAAGTTTAAACGAAATCAAATCAAAGTCCCCACACTTTTCAATGTGATTTGGCAGATATGTTATCCCATGCAAAAGAGAATGGGAGTGTGTGTTTCCTTCTTGTATGCATTGATTCTTTTCCCCGATTTGCGTGTGTTCGAACCCTGAAGAAGAAATCAGCAGACGCTGTTGTTAATGCTTTCGAGTCTATTTTTAAAGAGGAAATCCCATGTTACATAAACACTGATCAAGGAAAAGAGTTTTGCAACAAGAAAGTTTGTGCATTATTTAAGAACCATAATCAGGAGCGAAATGAAAGTACCCATTGCAGAAAGATTTATCAGAACATTAAAAACAATGACCTACAAGTGGATGACGTATACTAAAAGTTATACGAATGTTTTGCCGACCCTTGTACATACTTATAACCTCACACGACATCGCACTATCGGTATAGCTCCTTCGCAAGTTAACCTTCACAACGAGGATCGTGTTTGGAAATATTTGTACGGAATCCAAGAGGAGACTAGCAAACCAAAATTTCAAGTAGGTGATAGTGTGGTTTTAAGTGATGATGCCCACAAATTTAGAAAAGGGTATTGGGGTAACTGGACACGAGGATTGTTCACTATTGCTCAAGTTATTTATAGAAACCCTGTAGTATATAGAGTTCGCAGTCGCGACGGAGAGATAGTGGAGGGAACTTTCTATGAACCTCAACTGCAAAGGGCTGACATACCCAATGAACTTCAGGAAGACGTGTATCTAATCGAACAAGTACTTAAACACCGCAAACAGAAAGGAAAGCTTCAGTATTTTGTTAAGTGGCTCGGTTATCCCTCATCATATAATTCTTGGGTTCGTAGCGAAGATGTTTTACTTAACCCTTCCCAGTAACGCCAGTATGAAATGTTTCCTACAAACACGCAAACGAAATTTCAAGTGGAATTACCACACGAGATCAGACTTAAAGGTAAATGGGAAGTTGCTCTTACCGAAATTCATCTTCCGGGAGAATTTAATAACATTGATTCCGGTTACGATGAGTTTCATATACGTGCAGTTGGAGGAGGAGTCAACAATATCGACAACAACATCACAGGAAATAAAGTTTTCGAAAAAGTCTAAAGGATTTTACAAAGTGTACAACATTCTCCATGGCAGTTACAATTCACCCTCTGAACTTCTTCAAGCAGTGTTTGATGCGAGTTCTGTGATTACTGGAAAAAAGAACCCAAACAACACCATTTCTCTGACAGTCCCAAAAGATTACAACCTGTTGTTTTCCAAGGAGACCTCGGGTTTGGGTCTTCTACTGGGTTTTAATCAGATTGATGTTAAACTGAAAGGTACAATCACAGGGAAACATCCTGTTGATATAAAGAGGGGTGTAGCCGCATATTTTGTTTATTCTGATTTAATCCAAGAACAGATAGTTGGTGATACATGTGCACCATTGTTACGAGTTGTTCAGTGCAGCACCAAGTGTTCCTTCGTTTTTGCTCAACCTGATTATTATCCGTTACGAAAACAAACATTTCAGTCAATGAGCATTAAAATTCGGTCTGACATCGGCGAGTTGTTCCACTTTTCTGGCGGCAAGACAATAGTTAAATTACAGTTCCGACAAGTGAAGGATGACTGATTATCTCAGATATTACACAATGCAGGCAGGTGGGGCTCAAATGTTTAAGGAGCCCCCAATACAGCATGGGTATGGATTAGGTAGCATTTTCAGAAGTGCCTTCTCCTTTCTAAGTCCTCTTTTAAAACCTGCAGCTCAATTTATCGGTCGTCAAGCCTTAAAAGCCGGTCAGCATATGATAGGAGATGTATTGGAAGGGGTACCTGTACGTCGAGCCTTTATAAACAGAGCATCAGAAGTTGGGAAAACCATTGCTGAAAAGGCTCAGAGTCGATTACTTCAGAAAGGTCAAGGAAGCAAGAAGAAAAAAACGAATACTAAAAAGCGCAAGCGAGACGACATCTTTTGCTGAGGATATGATGTTAGAGTTAAATCTTTTTTCCCACCCTCGTGTCAACATGTGTGTGGAAAGAAGTTCTTATGTCACCTACCAACCAATATCCAGTACTGACAGCGGAGGTCCTGTGGAAATTTGCATACCAGGTACATCTGAAGAATACTTGGATTTGGGAAAATCATACCTACGTGTTCGTGTGCGCATCACTGACAATGATAATAAACCTATCGAAGATTCTTCTATTGGTGTTGAGAATAATTTTTTCCATTCCCTGTTCAGTCAAATTGACTTTTTTCTCCAAGATAAACTAGCGAATGTGGCATCAGACACGTATCCTTATAGGGCTTATATTGAAAACCTACTAAATTATGATAGAGATGCTAAAAACAGTCAACTGACAAATGAACTATTTGTTAAAGATGATGTGGTTAATGTTAGTGATATGTTTACCAAAAGTGAATGTGGGATGCGTAGACGACAAGCTCGAATTCACCAATCGAAAAGTGTCGAGATGCTTGGGCAAATACATGCTGACATCATGCATCAAGGCCGGTACTTGATCAACAACGTTACCGTTCGTGTTCGTATGGTTCGCAGTTCTCCCGAATTTTGTTTACTGACTGCAAATGCTGACTCTAAGGCTAAAGTACAAATTGAAGAGGCTACACTTTTTGTCCGCAAAGTCAAAATAAATTCAACGATTCAACTGGTTCACCTGTCTGTGTTAGACAAGTCAAACATGGTATATCCCATCAAACGTGTGCAAGTGTCTTATTTTTCGATTCCCAAGGGTTATGTCAGATGCCACACGAGACAATCTGTATCTAGGTGAAATACCATCTAGATTAATTATTGGACTGGTCGCTAGTGATGGATTTAATGGCACTTTCAAAAGAAATCCATTTAATTTTCATCATTTCAATCTAAATTTTCTTGTAGTGACAGCTGACGGTATTCAGTATCCCGCACAACCTTTGACTCCGAATTTCAAAGAAAGCCATTTCAGGAGATGTTACATGTCACTGTTCACATCGCTAGGCAAATGTCATTGTGCTAATGACATTTCTTATGAGGAATACATAAAGGGAAACGTTTTCTATGGATCTGACTTATCGCCAGATCAAAATGCCATTGTCCCCCATGTCAATCTGTTAAGAAGAGGAAGTGTGCGACTCGAAGTTAAATTTGCTCAACCCTCTTCCTGAAAACATCACAGTGGTTCTTAAGCAGAATTTGAGTGTACGTTATCCGTAACAAAGGATCGTTCTGTTACTGGACTATGAACACTGAACAATTGGTAAGCATACTAGAGTTAGAACCCACCACAAGAAAAGTGGGTTTAGGAGTTTGTGCTCGTGATGAATTGCCACAATATCCGATCAGAAAACAACAATCGATGTTCGTCGGGAACACAGATCCGACCTGGTTGCCAGGACAACATTGGCAAGCTATCTATATTAAAGACAAATACGGTGATTTTTTCGATAGCATCGGTCGTCCACCAGAAAACGATATTGTCAACTTTCTGAATATCAACACTAATAAATAACCTTATAATACTGTAGCTGTACAAGCTAAGGAATCTGTCGCATTTGGTTTGCATTATGTATATTTTTTAATATTGAGATGTCGTGGTCTTTCTATGCAAAATATTATTAGCAAATGTTATTCTAAGGATTTGTGGTTAACTTATGCTGTCAGAGATCATTTACTGAAAATAAAAAATAATTTAAAAAAAATTGTTTTTCACTTACTATTTTTTCCACACCAGTTTCTTATTCCCACGCAGCTTTCGCGGAGATAAAAAGACGAATTTGGTACTCCTTCTTCGAGCTCTCTTGCGGGCATGGATTAGAGTGGAAGCATTTTCCTCACTTGGACTGGCTGACGTTGATGGTAATAGTTCTGGGTATTCGGTTTGTTCAGTGAAGGTTCTTGATGTGGCAGTCTGTGTTCCTGTTGCTCTCCTTCTGTGTGAGCCAATTGGTTTCAAACCTAAATACTTTTGCAGAACATTTAAATATGCTTTTACTTTTTCATCTGCATGTTTATTTCTTATTTTTAAATGGCACTCATTTCATCATCTAATGTGTACAGTTCACGCTCCTCTGGTGAATGGAGTAGTGTAAATTTTTTAAACATATTCATTTTCTAATAAGTGAACTCAATAAAGGAACAATGATACTGCCTAATAATGGGAACAGTGGTCCACGTGCTGTAAAACCAGTTTTCTTCTAGTAATGAAGGGAAGCGATTTGTTACTTAGTGCTCTTATAATTTTTTTTCCCTTCTTAGGCGTGACTTCTGTTTATGTTTTAATGGAATATTTCCACATAAAACATTTTTGCAGATTTCACAGAGTGTAGTGATTTGGCTGGAAGTGCAATGTTTTAAAGCATCATTTGCTTGTTTGGGAGAGGAATGAGATAAGTACTTGATGAGATATTCATAGCGTTTGAGTCTATCAACCATTCAGGGATAAATACTGTATTGGGTCTTTCTCCTGGCAAAATCCGTGACCTCAAGCGTAAAATATCAGGTGTTTCCTGTCTAAAATCTAAAACTAAATATGAGTGGGGTTCCCGTGTTGCATCTTTATAAATCTGAACTAGCACGTTCATTTGTCCTGGAAATACTTGGGAAGCTAAATGAGAAAACTGTAAAGAGTCTCGAGGATTTTTAAAAGCAATAACATAATGACTATTGAGAGAAATTGTACGAAAATGTGTACCTTTACAGAATAAATTTTGTGTCAGTAGAATGACACTGAGGTTACGGTGATGTGAACCTTTTATAAAAACAGGTAAATTCATACCATTCACGAATTCTATATTGGTAGATATTTTAAATTTATCTTGCGTTTCACTGTAACAGTAAACGATTCGCTCCGGTGGTGGTTTGATTAGTTGATTACAATGTTCTATGAGAGACAACACGAATGTTGTTTTTCCTGACTGAGTAGCTCCTGAATTAATGCATGTAAATGGATGTATGAACATATCGAAAATGACAACATAATTAGACTGTGATTATTTTTATATAATCAGAGATCATGTAAAAACAAATAGATACTTGCTTTTAATATCAAAAAGTATCCCTATCAAGATTTTTATTTATTTATTTTTTTATCAGTCACCATGTAATCATGGCAAGACGAATTTTTTCTTTTTTAATTCTAAGAAAGAAAA
Organism: Typopeltis vanoorti; assembly: GCF_054136105.1. Lineage (NCBI taxonomy): Eukaryota > Metazoa > Arthropoda > Arachnida > Uropygi > Thelyphonidae > Typopeltis > Typopeltis vanoorti. Next base: position 79,177,259 of record NC_143568.1, read on the forward strand.
AAAAAGCTATAGTGGCATAATAGTAACAATAACAGTGATGTGAAAACTGTACAAGAGAAGGGCGACACTGCAAATTATCGTGTTAGGAAACGACCATGGATTTTTACCTACCAGGTAGAATATCGTTTAGTTTTGTCCCATAGATGGCATCTTTTGCTTATGGGGTATGTGAGTGTAAGGAGTTATCCTTTAAAATACCCATAGAGAAAAGTGCATGTGTCTGTTGACACTATGCGCTTCGCAAAAGTGTATCCAAATCTTTTTGTTACAGAGGTCATTTTGAGTTGACAGCTCCATTTGTCTCTATGCACAGAAAATGGTACAGGAATTTGGATGTTTTGTGGCTCACCCCTTACTGCTGCTATCATAGATTCCAGATTAATCTGTGGCCGAGCAAGAAATTAAAGTAATGCCTTTGCATTTGGTAACAATCTTACCCCCCCCCCCACGTTCTGTAGGAATAAGATTTGGGGGGTGTGGTAACAAACTCAACTATAGAGTCACCATGGACCAGTGGACGGTGAGTAATCGCCGAGTTTTTCACTGAAAATGACAGAATCAGTAACTGTGTATAAAAGTCGTCTTTGCAAAGGTTCCATGACCTCATAACTTTATCCTACCGTAGGCAGCTACAAATGAGATGACAGCATTCCTTTTCCTATTTTAAGACTCAGTGCCTTCAATAGGAGAGTAGGTAACTATCATCTGCTCTTCTGAAGCTAACCTGGCATCTTGGATAACTTTACTGTTATCTAAAAAACGTTCTACGAGGTCTTCATAAGAGGAAATCACCTGGGTCTGAGTTCTTAACATTCTCATGCCAAGCCTTCCCCATAGAGAATTCAAACAAAGCTTAGCAAGTGAACGTTTACCAGGGTTTTTACTAATGTGTTCAATATTTAACATAACACCTTCCCTTAGCAAAAACTCGTCCAGATAAGACTGTCAGTTTTGACTTTCAGGCCATTCAGATGCTTCCTGTTTCAGCTTCAGAAACAGGAAGCATCTGGTATCAGGTATCAATGTAGTGAGCAAAGAAATTTTCTTCCTCTTCAAATTTTTGAGGAAAATGCCACACTTCATAAAATTCTATAACTTTATAACTGCGAGCACATGCTAAATCTAATTCGGGAGTGCACCAATAACCTGTAAATGATCGGTCCGTATGAGAGCATAATGTGGCCATTTTGGAAGCACACTTTCCACACAGGGGGAAGATTAATTTTTCGTTAACTGTGATGGACAAAACCGGTAAAAAGAGATCAGTAGGTGCTTCCACTTTTGCATGGCAAATACCAAAGTATACCCCAGGAGAATAGTCGAAATTATCGATAACTTCGGGATGCCCCATAGGAAATACCTGGTATTTCATTACCCATGGTTAAAGGCTATTGAAGTCCAAATAGCAAATAACTTCCCCTTCTGACTGAATTTTGTGATACATTTTGTAGCAGTCAGTTCTGCCACCATGCAGAGTACTATGAGGTAAAATGGGATCTGGAATATTAAGAGCAGCAATAAAGTTTTTCAAGGCTGTGTTTTCAGAAATTTCTGCATTAAACTGACATTCCCAAATTGAGATAACGTCGAATCCTTGGCTACGAAAAGTTTTCGGGATCCTTCGTTTGCTCAAAAAGGGAAATCATGTCTGTGTTTCTGTATGGTCGGAATGTACTTGGTCTGTAACAAATTTGACAACCATGGAAGAAGTATCCTTAATAATCATAAATTAAGCTTCCACATTTCCCATCAACAAAATAAGGTCCGATGCAGACTTCCACCCCCACAGAACGTGCATGTTGTATGGTTATGTTGTTCTGTTGTTCTTGCCATTTGAGCTGAGCCAAGCCAAAGCGTTTCGACTTTGCACGTTTGCCCCTATGTAACCCTGAGCAGGAATTATGGCCAATGTGTTAGGTTTCAAAAAGTTTTGGAGAAATACTCTCAAACATACTCCTGCAATTGTAATGTCATGGAGAAAGGGTGAGTTGTATGAAGAGAGTGTGAAAAGTATTGCAACTGTCACGCAAAACACGCACATCATCTTTCGTATAAGCTAAAAGTTCCACTTTCAGACAGTATTCAGTGTCTAGCCGATTTTCGTGCCAACTCAGTACGAGTTTCTTTGTTCATAAATTCTGGCTGGAAATATGATTTTTCGGGGATGACTCCGTGATAATCCAGAGAATCAGATGTGTAAAACTTATGAGGAAAGAAACCCTTACAAACTTCTGGGTAATTGAATATGGCTGGCAGTTTCCTAAGAGTGACACTAATGTAGGAAAAACTGTCAAGAAATATGATGTTTAATGGGTCATAATAGATAGCAAGTGTCTTTGATCCGTCAAACACTACACGAGGTTGGAAATTTTTTGAAAAAAGATATTCCAAAATAAAGTACCCGTCAAAACCACGAAAATTCTGTGCAATCACACGGACATTTTCGTATTTTGGTTTGAGTCTGAAGGATCCTGTCATCATGTCCCCGTTTCATATTCTTGACAGAAAACAACTCATCTAGAAACTGACCCACACAGTCTTCACCCCAGAACTTGCATTCGTGACTACCGAAATCAGCTATACATAAGACTGGTACATGACAATGAATTTTAGCCATAGTTTGTCAAAAAAAACCCCATAGAAACTTGTTTATTTTTGAAGCTCCGATTTTTGCACAAAGCACATCTGTTTTGGGTGAATTAATTTGCAGTGGCTGCAGAAATTTTCAGGTGGACAGACGTGGCATTTATCTGTAGAGAAAGTAGTCAGACACTGTCTGCAATGATGGAATTTTGAACAAATATTATTTTGCATGTGCAAATTCAGACATTCGGTGCCATAGAAAAATCTATTGCATGACTCACACAAAAGGTTCTGTACATTATGACTGGCGTTTGTGCGACAGCAGATGCACACATTTTGGCATCTGTGCATTTGCAATTTGATAGAAGTGCTGTATGTTTTCATGCAACTCGGGCAATAATAACTATTCCCAAACAAAGCTGGCACACTATGCACAAAATCGAGACATACTATAAAAGACAGATGTTTACTTGCATTTGGCCACTGAAACACCACAGAAAAATCAGCATCTGCCGAAAAATTTACGATTTGGTATTCCGGAGTCAAATGCTTTTGAAAGAGACCTGTTTCTGGAATACCACAAGAAATAAGCAGAACCCCTGCAATTTTGTGGAGAGTTAAAGCCCTCTTTTTGTAACTTTTTACAATATATATTATTGCAATATATTTTATAACTGCACTTGTCTGTATGTTTGGGCATCATCAGTGTGTGCAGAAATACCCAGAACAAGTGCTCGGGCCATGCAAAGATTGTCTTTGTTGGTAATATTGACAACAGCTTTTTTATTTTCACAAATTCATCCAGGCTAAGCAGCATTCTTCTTTTCTTCTTCTTCTGGTTCCCATCTGCCATACGGCCGGGGGAGGGTAGCTATATGCTACCACTCTAGGGAGAGAGAGATGATTATGAGCAAGGTGGTTTCCTGTTGCCTTCCTTGCCGTAAGTATTTATGACTGTAACCTGTGTTCACGGGGCCAGTTTGCCTGCTTGCGGGATGAAAAACTCCAGATAAAATTCTTCTTTTGACATTGGTTTTTCTACCACCACCATTGTTACTTATATTGATAAGTATGACATCTATAGAAAGATCATTTGCCAAAAGAAACTCACGTTTCGATTGGGCAACAGTATAAAAAGCATCAACTATCCTTTGGATAGTTAGTTCAGAAAGCAACATGAAGGGTAAATTAATGTTGCTTTCTAAAATGGATTCACTAGCGCCCAACCAAACGTGAGAAAAAGTTCCTAAACTCGATAATCGCAGAATAATCTCATTAAGCATATTTCGAAAAACCCTGGTGGGAGTTCAAGATCACGAAATCTAACTTGGTTCTCCATTTGTTGAGTTTGATATTTGATAGAGAACCATGACCAGCCCACCGAAACAGTATAAAAATCCCTGTAGAGCGAGGGGTCAATAGTAGAAGTAGACTTTAGTTTCACATCCAGAAACTGAATGTAAATTATATAATTTTTTTGGGGGGAGGGGGGGTCGCGACTTCCTCCAGCCACACCATCGATTGTTACATGAGGATTAACACCACGTCCTGTGCTTTGTTCATTTTCTCTTGTCAAATCGACCTCTACAAAAATGGGATGATGATTAAAAATATTCCCATCGCCGAATAACAAAACGAATAACGGATGATCGCTATTTAAAAAAAAAACATTTTAATTCCATTGCAAAAACACCTTATAAACGTATATATTAAAAACAGACCTCAAAAATTACTTTCTTGAGCAATTTCGACACTACGCAATGCTTTCACTAACACAATATTACTAAATAACCACACTCGATATCTTTTCCCAATCAAAAAAAAAAAAAAAAAAAAAAAAAAAAAAAATATATATATATATATATATATATATATATATATATAATGACATGGAATTTCACTTAACACAAAACAGATTGAAAATTATGAACATGATTTTTAATTTTCCATTGCAAAAACCACCTTATAACTTTATAGACAAAATTCACTAATGTAGTCGCTAAAATTCAACTAATGTTAAGTTTTGAAATGACATTGCTATAAAAATAACATAAAACTTACCTTTTCTCCAGAAAAACTCATTTTGGAACTACAAACTTCTGAATGCATACAACTATTACAAATACTAGAAAGACAAATGGAACCAGCGACCCCATTAGTCTATTTATAAAAAATCAGAACCAATGGAAAACCAATAATGACAAACATGTGACAATGAATAACTTAGTTCTCATCGTTCACACGAGGTCAAATTGCGAACCTTTGCTACCCATCAGTAGTGTAATCAATTCCTGTATCACCTCAAAAAGAATTAGTCACAACAGAAAGCTTGAGTAATACATAATCCTGGGAATATTTACCATTGAAGAAACCGCGATACGTCTATGAAAGGAAGTGATTCGAACAACTTAATTCTCATTATCACATGAGGTCAATTGCAAACCTTTGCTACCTAACACTAGTGTAAACATTAATCACATCAGAAAGTACGACTAATACACAACCCTGGGAAAAATTTTACCTTTGAAGAAACCGCAATTATAATTTATTTTACAAATGTTTACCTAACGTTCCCAATCTCTGAACGATGACTGACTGACCAGATATCAGTCACTCAGTTATCTACAATTAAGTCTAATAAAAATTAACACTGTGGGAAAATAATTCACACACAATTTATTTATTTATTTTACTCAGTTATTCTGGTACAAAAAAAACGCATTTTCAGACTTGTGTTTGTGTTCTGTGCTGTGAATATATGTTAAAAATCAACAATTTTTTAAAAATCATAAAGAAATATAAGTTAATTTTTTTTAATTTAAACATAACAACTGATAACTGAAATTTCAATAATCGCTGCTCGTATATTTTGGTAAACGTAATTCTAATACTGAATAGTTTTTTTTTTTTTCATAAAAATAATCATAGAGTACATATTAGCGTATCAACATGGATACATTAGCGACTTTTCATCCCTAATGTGTGTGTTCGAGGAACACCAGCATATAATTAAATTATTCAGAAAAACCTAATCATTGCCGCCAAGACTCAAATCAACAATTTGTTTAAACATCACTTATTTACAACTAACAAATGACGTCACTTAGAATTCCCACCCTTTAACAGGGAAGAAATACCCCAAAATGTATTGGAAAATTAGTAGTCATCTAAACAAAAAAAAAAAAAAAAAAAAAAAAAAAAAAAAAAAGGCGTTAGCTGATTTTTTTTTTTTTTTTTTCATCTATAGAAGGAAAAAAAAAGTGTATGTTCAAGGAACATCAACATATAATTAAATTATTCAGAAAAACTCGAAACACTGCCGCCATCACGACTTTCTCTAAGAATTCCCACCCTTTAACAAATAAAGAAATACCTCAAAATGTATTGGAAAATTAGTACAGCCATCTATAGAAGAAAAAAAAGCTGTATGTTTGAGTGACATTAGCATATAATTAAATTATTCAGAAAACCTTAAACACGGCCGCCGTCACGACTCTACTCTACTCTAAGAATTCCTACCCTTTAACAGGAAACAAATACCCCAAAATGTATTGGAAAATTAGTACACCCATCCATAGACAACCAAATATGATGACAATGATGGATGTGTGTCACCCTGGGAAAATTCCAATATATCTTATTTCAAAAACATCACCCACGATTCCATAGCCAAACCAAAACACCATGTGATATCACAGAGAGACATACGTTCCGCAGAAATTTCCAAACACATAACGTCAGGATTCTTATCTCTAAATATCACCCACAATGCAATAAATGAACCAAACACACCACGTGATGTCCCAGACAGACGAGGGTCCCCAGCGAAATTCCAAACATTCCAAAATCTATAATAACAAACATTCACATCACGATTCCTTATCTTATCTTGATCATGTCAGAAGTGTTCCATCACGACATGACTCCTTACCACTAATATCATCCTTTCCATTGAAATCAATAAGTCACTTATTTACAACTAACAAATGACGTCACTTATCTTCATCTGATAACAAACATTAACATCACGATTCCTTATCTCTAATATATCTTCCTTTCCATTCAAAACAATAACGTCACTTATTTACAACTAACAAATGATGTCACTTATCTACATCTCATAACAATACACACCCACGTCACAATTTCTTATCTTGATCTTGTCAGAAGTGCACCACCAATTACGACACGATTCCATATCTCTAATCATCACCATAATTCCATACGCAAACAAAACAAACAACGTGACGTCACACACACATATGCCCCCAGGGAAATTACAAACATTTCAATTCCATGACATCACGCCCACAATGATGCCATCTTCTTATCAACCAATGATGTCACGATTCCTTATCTTATCTTGATCTTGTTCAAACCGCCACCCCTACTACTTATATATGCACCTGCCTGGAAACACACTAAAATCAAAGATAAACCAACAAAAACTAAACAGAGTTCAACGCCTTACAGCCATACGCATAATTAAAGGGTACAGGACAATATATCTCGATTCAGCTTGCGTTATTGCAGCTCTAACACCGATCTGCCTGAAAATACAAGAATTATCTCTTATATATGAAGTAACTTCCGCAAGATATATTGAAAGTTACAACATCGATCCAAATTGCTACGAACGTCTGCTTGACTACAGTAAGGTGGCCTCACCCAGCAAAGAAAACAAATATTAAGGAGAGCTCTGAAAGTGACGAATTCCAAATATATACTGATGGAAGCAAAACCGAAAGGAACGTGGGTTGTTTGTTCATTCGCTCTTGTATAATGGACTGTGTATTGTACTGCGTACAACACACAGTCCATTATACAAGACCACTGTTCTACAATGCATCCTCTCTGTTCCAACAACCAAGCTGAATAACTTGCCATAGTTCAGTCACTCACATATCTCCAGGAATTAGAACTAAACACCTCTCATCAAAAGACAGCAACAATTTCTACAGTGACAGTAGAAGCACTATAGATGGCATAAAAAACCAGAATAGCCATACTGCATTAATAGAACAGACAAGAAATTTGGTTCGAAATGTCACTCTAGAGGGATGGGAAATCAAGTTCTGCTGGG